>NC_084981.1:24354607-24547107 GCF_963691925.1 Scomber scombrus | reverse complement strand
CAGCTTTTGAATTTAATTAAAATTGAAATTAAATTGAAATAAAGTTTGAGTTGAGGTTGAGTTTAAAAGTTGAAACTAAAAGTTGATAAATAAAAAAAAGCAGGACAGCACAGCTTCTAGATGTATCCGCCTGATATTGCTCTGTAATGTATTTTTAATGTAAATGCTGAAGACTGTTTGCATGGTGATGGTGACTCTTCTGAAATGCCTTCGAAGTTCCTCATCATCTCTTCCTGTGTTTGCAATAAAGCTAATGTGACATTAGAAAAGAAGAGAGGGAGACAGAAGGGAGGGGGTCTTTTTTTGGGAAGGAGGGCAGTGGCTTATGATTACATTTCCTCCTCAACTGATACATTGACCCACTGACAGGAATTTTAATATCACCAAAGTCACACCTCATTGGCTCTTGTGTCTACAATATAAGTGTGTGTGTGTGTGTGTGTGTGTGGGTGGATGACAACGGTAAAGACAGAAAAGGTGTGTATGAGTTGCTGAGGACAAAAGTCTCATTTTTCTATCAACTTTCTAACATATATTTCTCTCTCTCTCTCCCTACAGACAGCTCAGCCAGTATCTATGTGCTCCGTAAAGGATTCAGCCGCCTGACCCAGGACGTTTACTATCTCCCCATCGAGATAAACGACAACGGCTCCCCCGCCTTGAGCAGCACCAACACCCTGACCATCAGAGTCTGCTCCTGTGACAGCAAAGACACCATCCTCTCGTGTAACGTGGAGCCCTACGTCCTGCCTGCCGGCCTCAGCACCGGGGCGCTGATAGCTATACTGGCCTGTATCGTCATCTTGCTGGGTAAGGAGCTAAAATGTGGCTGGAAATTGGAGATTTCTGTTTGGTTGTGAACACCGAAAAAAAAGGGATTACTGATTTACATAAGATTTCCTGGTTGCTACATGGAATTTCAATTGGTTGAGATTATCTAGCGGTGTGTTTACAGAATAAGTCTTTTAACCCAATCTGTCAAGGCACTGTCCCAATAATAGCAAACATGCCTGATATTTGCTTTAGCACTGAGGTGACACACATTAGGGGAGTCAGTCTATCGCCTTTGTTGATGTCTTTCATGTGATTTGCACTGTGTCATTTGAGCTCTGGTTAAGATTAGAAGTCCTGGAGTCACTTCCTCCCTCTCAAAAGCAATCCTTGAATAATAATTCAGTGTGGGTGGATTATTGTCTGAGGGACCATCAGTCTTTGTTGTTATTTTTTCAAAAGTCTTCAGCCTTAGTTTTCTTCCTTAGCCCACCAGGTAACCCACATTGCAGCTGTTATGTCATATGTTTCTCTTTTTTTTTTTTAAAAACTGTATTATATTTGCACATTGTATCCTCACAGCTGGAGTCTACTCTGAATTTTACCCACAACACCACACAACTGAGAACATTTTAGAAGATGTGTTTATAACCACCTGCAATTAAAATGGCATGTTTGTGTAGCACAATACAATAATGGTATTAATTAAACTGTCCGAGGTCTAATTACAGTATTTCCCACAGTGTGCACTAATTATCTAATGCTCACTTTTTCTCTTTTTTTTATTTTTTATTTTTTGCAAAGATTATGTGAGGATACTTATATAATAACTCAATCCAGAGCAATATTTTAATTGTGTGTTTCTTTTTGGCAGCTATAGTGGTGCTGTTTGTTGCACTGAGGCGCCAGAAGAAGGAGCCTTTGATAGTGTTTGAGGAGGAGGACATCAGAGAGAATATTATCACGTATGATGATGAGGGAGGTGGCGAGGAGGACACAGAGGCTTTCGACATTGCTACGTTGCAGGTATGCAGAGGAGCATGGTGACTTTTAACACCTTGTTGTTTTACAATAATAGTAACAACAAATGTAGGTATCACTCTTCATATTTGGCTTTGTCTTTTGTTGATATGACGACATATAACTTTCTCAGCTCTCTCTCATTCTGTAACACCTATGAAAGTGTCTTTACCACCTCATCTGAGTGTTGGGTTTTAAAGCAATGTGCTCTCTTTCTGACTATTCAGAACCCAGATGGTGCCAACGGTTTCCTGCCGAGGAAGGACATCAAACCCGAGCTTCAGTTTCCCCTCAGGCCTGGTCTCGGCCGTACGGCAGCCAACAGTGTGGACGTGGACGACTTCATCAAGACTCGAATCGCCGAAGCCGACAGCGACCCGACCGCGCCGCCCTACGACTCCATCCAGATCTACGGCTACGAAGGCAGAGGATCACTGGCTGGGTCGTTGAGTTCCCTCGAGTCTGTGACGACAGAGTCTGACTTGGATTATGACTATCTGCAGAGTTGGGGGCCGAGGTTTAAGAAGCTGGCAGATTTGTACGGGACCAAAGACTGCTGCATGAACAATGATGATGACGGTGAAGACTCTTAACAGTAGTCTTAATGAGTGGACGCCCCTGATTTCTGATGTATTGATTCCATGAGGATTTGTTAACCGAGGGTTCAAACCCCTCGATTCACAATCGTTACCAACTACCAACTGATCAGTTCATGCCAATTCGTCAAACCGACCGTTTAACAAGCTCTCCCTCCCGTGGCGCCTTCTTTGTCCTCCAAGACGATTTGTTAACGAACACATAATGAACGCTTGGACTCAAACTGCTCCCAAGTTATCCCCGAATCTTTCCTTCCCCCTCCGATGTCTCTCTCCCCCTGTCTTTCTACAGACTTGAGCATTGCAGGGCTGAGAAAAATCTGTTATGTCACCAGTTTGTCTGTTTGGAAGTAAAACGTTGCTGTACGATCAAGATGACTTACTTATAGCAAACTGTTTAGTTTATTAGAGGTTCTATATACTTTTTTGTGTGGACTGGATTCACATACTTCCTTGATGGTCCCTGAGAGAGATTGTATTCCCGCAACAGCTTTCTGAGCGGGTTGTATTTCCCCTTAGTTGCTCTCTTAGCGCTGTACGTTGGGAGAAAAAAAAAACACAGAGAAAGAAAGAGATAGAAGCAAAGTCAAAGAATAATTAAAGTTAGTATGGGATCCAGCAACTGCCTGATGTAAGAAAGGAGAAACGAGCAGTAATGACTCTGTGTCAGGAAGGTCAAACGGTTGAAACAGAAAACGCTTTTCATCCACGTGTTGTTGCGTGCGCAGAATTCAGCAGGTACTGTGGTTTAGATGGCGTGACAGACTCTGGGTTGTTGATACTTTGAAGACGCTCACAGCATCTTCACAGTATGGTGGCCTTATAATAAATAAACAACAACTCCAGGGGTAAACACAACAAGAATAACAATGTGACGATAGAGACCACTAGCTTCAGTAGCTGCCCACAGACAAAATGAACACATGAGGACTGAGTATCTGTGAACACGCTACTCACTTTGTTTTGTTTTTTTTAAATTCTACTCCCAAAAAGAGACTCAACATGGATTCAACTTTTAAAAAACAAAAGAAAAAAAACTGTGGATGATTCTTTGTTTTCCTTCTTTACTGCAGAGAAGACGTGAAAAGAAATGCTGCCCTTCTCCACGCCACATCCCCCATGTCCAGTCACCCATTCCCTCCATTTTACAATCACTATCCCATACCAAGTCCACCAATGAATGATTACTTCCTCATTCGGAGTCCACCAATGATGATCAATCACAACGAGTAAAAACCTGTGAGCTCTAAAAATCGCCTTAAACTTAATGGACACTCTTGCAACGCAGTGCATTCTCTTTTTTTTCTCCTTTTTTGTTTTTTTTGTTCTTTTTTGTAACTTGAAAACTATATTCGGAAAGCAAACTACTCTCCATGTTAGGTATGTACAGAGCAATGTGCAGACGTGTGATATATCACTTTGAGGATCCAACTTGCACCAAGTGCACTCTTAAAAGACAGGATGAAGCTGTTTCTGCCAGCACGGTAAATGTAGATCAGAAAAAATATGATTGTGTTATTTCCCGGCAACCAAATATGTTGGCAGCGACATCTGTTGTATCAACATATGTCGATATTTAAACGTCTTTAAATAAAATGCACACTTGAAAATAACACAAGCTGTGTTTTCTGAGCCACATATACAGAGAGGCTGAAACCAGAACATCCTTTTTAAGCGTGTTGGTTCTTGTTCAATCTCTTTTTTTATTGTTATTATATTATTATGATTATTATTGTTGTTTTTTTAATATTATTATTATTATTATTATTAATTATTATCATTATTACGACAATAATTGTTCTTTCTTTTGCTGCAGCTACACAGGAACAAATTCATGTTTAACTCTTTGCGGTTCACATTTCTTGTTCTTACGGTTGTCAAAACATGTCAAATACTACACGGTATTAGATTTTCATCTTTGGACAGCTTTGAGTTTACTGCCAAAAGTTAAACATCAGCTTCAGTTTCTGCCTGTGTACATAAAACCTCTCATTTCTTTTGCTTTTGTTTCTTTTTTTTGGTTTCATTATTTGGCGTTTATTTGTTCTTTCTCCCTGGTCAAGAGGAATACTAGCAATCTGTGTTTGTTGCAGTAAGAGAACGCCTCGTTTTTATTCTCTGTCAAGTTTTATGGTACCGATTTGTACAATTTTAAAAGTTCTTATTTTAGTATACATGCAGAATATTCCAGTATTACAACAAAAAAAAACATGTTAAGAAGATTAAAAAAAATGTTACAGCATCACACTTATATTTTCTGAACATTTTACTGTTGCTTTACTATGTGCTTCAATCTCCGAAGCGAAAAAAAAACTTTGAAATAAATGCTCTTTTTATAAAAAGATATTGAGTGTGTGTGCGAATAAACTTTGTATTAGCTTTGGCACGACACCGCTTACATTTTTGTTGAAAGGATGCGTATTAGTAGCTGAAGGTGGCAGTCAGATGATCTGTCAGGAGTAATAATGTGTTAATTTTAGCCTAATATAATGTAGGGCGGTCCCCACTCTTCCCTCTCACAGCCAACATGAATCTCGTGTTTTAACTGAAAAATTCACTTTTTACTGTTGTTCATCATTTGTGATGTAAAACCACCAATTTCCACCCAGTCTCTTGCCAGCTGCTGACAGCTCTGTCAGCCAAAGAGTCGATCAAACTGAGCGGTAAAAACACAGATAGTGTCTGTTTAAACAGTAGTTTAATTAACTTTGCTGCACTGAATTATGGAGCTCACAGCAGGAAAGAGTTGCGTTGTTCTCAGTTTCCATCACAGTTGTGTATTTATGTCATTTAGAGAAACGCCTGTCCTTTGATGCTGTGTTACTCTGAGTATAATTACATGCCAAAAAAAAGGCAATGATTCAACTGAGAAATGCTCATCGACTCTGTGGCTCATCGACTGATGCATCGACTCAGTGATTTTTAGGAGGTGGCCCTCATAAAATGTAAATCAACAAGCACTAAATGCGGTTTGTCACATGTGGACGGAGATTCAGTCAAATATAAGTTTAAACTATAAGACAAGCAAACACTGGGGTAGTATTCATCACCCAATTAAACTAGACTATACGTGAGTTGTCTTAAACCTTTTGGGACAGTTTCTTTAGTAATTATAAAGTGTGTGTTCAGACAAAATGTTCAGCAAATTTTAAAAGCTGTACAAATGCATACAAAGTCCACTGAAAGACTCAAATAAACACAAATTCATTAAACACATACAGACACAATTCCTCACATACACGGCTGGTTTGTCTGTCGCTTGCTAGCTTACAGCTAACGTCTGTACCGTTGTTTCATTTACTGTTTGGGGTGAATAAACACAAACAGCCCAGCACTTAAATTCACATATAAGAGGTGAAAATTAACTTTGCTTACTCTAAACACACCTCAAGAATCTACAGTCTTGCTAGTAGCTCTGTGAGGCTGTACTCAAGAATAGCAGTGCTGTAATTTAGTGATAACATGCTCATAATGGCTACTGCTAACATGTTGATGTTTAGTGGGTATAATGTTTCAAATCCATTTTTCAACTGTTGCTTTTTAACTTGTGGTTAATGACATTTTTCTCAGTGTCACAGAAGTGTATTTCTTGCTTATGCAGGTACAAGAGATACAGGAGGTAAATGATTCAGGAGGTAAATGATTCAGGAACTTGTTTTTATTTGATTACTTCACTTTTACCAATTAAGTACTTTTGTCAGATTTCACAAAAACACCTATGCAAAGATATTAAAATATTTATTCACCCTCAACCATCATACAGAAATGTCATGAGGATGTGCAAACACATTCACCCGAGGTATACGGACAGACCACACAGATTTCATTCACTCACTCCGAGGGGAACAACACTGAGAAAGGTCAGGCTGCACTTTGGATGAACAACAAAACAGGTGATGTAGAAAGGGAAAGACAGTGAGAAGACACGAGGGAAGAAGTGCAAGGAAAGAGGGGGAAATAGTGTGCAGGAAATGAGAGACTGGTGATGCTAAATTATACCTTATGAGTTTTTATTACTCTAATGTGTGGAGGACTTGAGGATGTGACATTAATATTTTTACTGAGCTCACTTTAAAAACATCTTTCTCATCTGGCTTGAATTACAGTATTTAATGGAATTACAGTAAACGTAAACCAATGAATCAGGCCTGAAACTAATAATTATTTGTAATATTGTTTTATCTGCTGATTATTTTCTACATATATCACTCTATACACATGTCAAAAGATATATAACACATTTCAACACAAATGCAATTTGCTTGTATTTATTTATTTGTTTATTTATTTTGTCCAACCAAAAATCAGTGCAGCATGTCTTGGCTAAAAACAAAAACATGTCCAGCTGGTGAGCACCAAACTATGTTGACTGGCAGCACTTTTGTCTTTCTGACTTTTTCACCTCATCTCCTCACATCTCCTCCTCACTGTGACTGACTGCACTGTTTCCTTCGTCTCTTCTCAACTTGTAAGAAACTCTAGTTGTCTCTTTTTTTTTGGGGATGTTGCAACACTCTGCTCTAATTTCCATCATGGACGACTGAGCTGAATCAGATCCTGTCGTGACTCATCTTACGGTCAACGTAGTGATGACAGTGTACAGGGTCTTTGTTGAAAAATTCATAGGCATGCATATATTATAGTTAAAAAAAGGATCAAACATACATAAAATATTGCCTTTAAGAAATTAAAAAAAATATATATATATATATTGGTGCATATCAGACAACATATAGGTTGATACTGATATGTTTGTGACAGGCCAGTATCGATCGATAATATTAGCCCATCAATATATCGGTTGGGCTCTAGTTTCAGTCATGTGTGTTGCTCTACATCAACAAATCACAACACAGTTAATATCATAATATGATAAATTATTTGTCACATTAACAGTATTATTATGAACAACATTATACAGCACAGCCTTATTACCAAAATATGTGAGATGGAGAAATGTAAATTAAAGAGGGAGATCAAAAGGAGAGAGAAAGAGAAATGAACTTGTGCACCTCCTGCTAAGCGTGTTCCCACAGGGGAAGGAGGAGGTGGAGGGGGGGAGGAAGGAGGAGAGGTGAACTTCTGCACCTGACTGAACCTTTTTTACTGTTTCCCACTGGGAGAAGGAGAGGAGCGACAGAGGGAAATCGAACAAGAATCAATCAAGAAAAAGGAGGAGGACAGGTAGACTATTGTGTGTGCCAGCTGGAGGTGACAGAGTGAAAGGAGGGGGCACTGAGGAGACACAGGAAATAGGAGGTGTAAAGGAATGAGTTAGAGAAGAGAAGGGAGGGAGAAAACAGAGGATGCAGTGAGGAGGAAGGAGAAGAGGAAGTGAACTTTTGCACCTGTTTATGCAAACTTAACATCTCCAGCTGGGAGAGAGACAGATGTCAATGCAAGGACAGTCATGTTTTGTTGGTTCAAGACAGTAAAAACAGAATGTTTTAATAGTTAATGACCAAAAGTGATCTTCTTAGAGCAGGAAATCTGATATTTTGCAACTTTAAACAGCCATCATAACATCAGCAGGCTGTTTGACGTATGATTTAAAGATTAGATTAGTCTGTATGGCTGAGATAGAGTCTATTCATAGAGGTTTGTTGATATTGTTTTCAGTTATTCTGTCATTTATGGTCACACTGAGTTTCATCTCAGGTTGGACGCTTTACCCACACATGGAAGACAGACAGTGAACTAGGTAAAGTAGTCAACAACAATTACACATGTTACGTTACTGTATGTGCAATAAAAGCCAAGAAGTGTAATTTAATTCCAAGTTGTAAGTTTTTCCAAAAATGAGTTTTGAAGAAGGGGAGGGGATGGGTGGAGTTGTGTAGAGGTAACGCCAACTGAATATTTTCCATCATTGACTATTTTTTTATTTTTAATTATGGAAAAATCTGAAGGCCGAACATCATTATGACCGATTATACTGAGGATGATCTACTGCCTCGTCTTTGGTCTCACGTGACACTACTACTACTGTAGAAAAAAAGTGTGAAAGTAGAGTGCCAAATAACTGTGACAGTGTTGACAAATGAGGTGGAAAAAGAGGGACTGATGCAGTTGAGGATACAAAACACAACCATTAATGTGTGGCCACAGAGGACCTGATGACTTTATATGACAGCAAGACATGACATTATGACAGAATTTCTACAACCCTCAATCAATCAATCAATCAATCAAAATGACGGACAATGACAAAGTTTGACGCAACCACTGATGCTGCCTTATAATCAGGGTGGTCTTATATTCAGGTCAATACGGTAATGTTTCTTTCATTGATTTTTAGATATGATACTAATATGAGTGGTTACATATTTCTCTTTGCACACAGTACTTTTTAATAGCATATTCAATCAAAACTGTTGCACTGTTCAGTCCTGTGTGTGTGTGTGTGTGTGTGTGTGTGTGTGTGTGTGTGTGTGTGTGTGTGTGTGTGTGTGTGTGTGTGTGTGTGTGTGTGTGTGTGTGTGTGTGTGTGTGTGTGTCAAATAGCGAGCAAAAGAAAAATCATTCAAGCCAAAATCATTTTGCACTCAGGTTGTTTTCTTGTGTTTGCATTGAGTATTTATATGTGCTACATCCTACACTCAAGCGGCATAATCAGTATTCATGTCAAAAATGTGCTGTGAGGCAGTTTGGAGAAATTTGCAGATCATGCTGTTTTTGCCGCCTCACGTTGAGAAGGCGCTGCTGCTTCGTCCCTGTTCGGTAATTCCAGAGTCGGAGTGTGTTTGAGTTACAGCTTGTGTGTTTCTGCATCCTGTTGTGCTTCTGCCTTCGTGACGACCGCTTTTACACAATAAGAGTGCAGACACTTTTTGGAAAGTTAAAGACTTCAGGCCTTTTCTCAATCTGTATTCTTGTTTTTACTTCTTGTTAAAAGTCATCAGTCACACCCGTAAATACTATTCCAACCAGAGCAACAGTTTTATCAAAGATACATCAGCATCTGACTTGTGTGTAGTCAATTACAATGATTGGACGGTGTCCTCCAATTGGGTGTTGGGATTTCAATGTCTGAACTTGGCATACTCTGTATTGAGCAAAGCGTTCCGTTACACCATCTCTCCAGTTATCAGACATCTACCATCCAAACTTCACTGTGTTTGAGGGTAGAAACTTCTACGGTAAACAAGTTAAATAGTACAGATGTGTATGCTTTTATTGCTATCTCTGAAAGGGTCACCTTTGTGTGTGTACTTCTTGTCCTCTTGTTAAAAGTCATCAGTCACACTCCTGACTACTATCCCAATTCAAAGTCTGCATCCAGCCCGTTACAGGACAATTATAGGACCAGACCGACTGTTTTAATAAAAGATACACTAAAATATCCAGACTAAATAACATAACTGACTGCATCACACTGTCAGTCAGAGGGTGAATTGAGATTATTTTGTCACAGTACAGTCAGGTAAAGGTATGTTGAAGCCGGTGATGTTTCAATTACAAATTACTGTACAGTGTCCTCCTGTTGGCTGTCTAGACTTCTGAGATGAGTCAGAACTTGGCATACTCTGTATTAAGCAAATTCATTTAGTTATTGAGAACCCTATCATTCAAAACCCCACCCCAAACTACACACCCCCTTATCCAGTTATCAGACACCTACTGTACCATCCAAACTGTGTTTGAGGGTTAAAACCTGATTGTAGGTTTAGAATTGAGATATCTACCTCCTCTGTGTGTCTTTCTACCTCATTTCCTGTCATCTATCCACTGTCTGGCTGGTTTATAACACCCCTTAAATACTTTGAGATTAGGCTTGTGGTTGCTCTTATATTTGTGGTAAGGGACTATTAAATGACTTATGTTAATTAGGTACTCACAAGTAAAATAGTACAGACTGTAATTGGTGTCTCTGAAAGGGCCACTTTTAATTTTAATCCATTGTTTTTGATCCTGTGATGGCATTTTAGTCAGTCATCAATAGTTCCAAGTGCTGTTTGTGGATTAAGACTTAGTTTTGAGGTTAAGGTTAGAATTAGGTGTGTGGGTTAATTAATCTGTGTCTCCTTTAATGAGATGTTCTTGCTTTCTGTCTGTGTGTCTGCCTCTCTGATGTCTGCTCACCTGCAGCCTATAAACTTCATGATACCCTGACAATGCTAATATTATTTGGTTATTCTCATCTTAACAAATACAAAAAAGCCCCCCAAAAGTATAATTTGATCCTAATGAATAAATCACAAGCACTAAATTGTCAATTTTCTAGATGTAATGAAAAAGTAATATAACAACTATGTGACAAATCACTTCTCCCTGGAAGAAATAATTGCCATTTTGCCACTGTCTTTTTCCCCAAACAGATGCCCTTGTGCTATAATACCTTGTGCACTTGAGCATTGTAGGAAGAAACAAAAAAAGCATGATTCAGCAGTTTGAGAGAAGTAATTTGAGCTGCAGTACTTTTTAGCCTCACAAATCTGTTTCTTCTCTACCTTCCTTCTTTCTTACTTTTTCAATCTACTTTTAAACTTTCCAGCTGAGCTTGTGACCAACAGGAGTAGATTACGTTTTTTTCGCCAGGGGTCTTTTAAAATTAACAAATATATGATGTCACATTTGATTCATGTAGAGTCACAACTTGTGGCTTAACCGAACAGAAAGCTGCCTCTGCTAATGCCAAATTAATAAGGTGAGGCTCAACCCTGCTGCAGCTGAGAAAAGGTAATATACGCTATATGGATTTACTGACTTAACAGCTATTAACAGTAGCAGCTCTTTGTTTATGATATTTATGACACCGCTCCGTTATCTTTCTTCCTTCTCCATTTACTCTATGATTCCCCACCTTCCCTTCACTCTTGTCTTTTCACTCTTTCATCCTCCCTCTCTCTTTGTCCATGTCTCTTTCTGTCTCTCACCCCTCACTCTCTGTTAAGATAATTACAGTTCATTCTGTGTCAATGTGTAGGGGGGGATCCCAGGCTGGCTGAAGCCTGATTAGTTTTTAATCATGAAGTGGCACTTGAGTAAACAGGGAAATATTCTTCCCGTCACTCTAGAGAGGATGTGTGTGTGTGTGTGTGTGTGTGTGTGTGTGTGTGTGTGTGTGTGTGTGTGTGTGTGTGTGTGTGTGTGTGTGTGTGTGTGTGTGTGTGTGTGTGTGTGTGTGTGTGTGTGTGAGTGAAATAGTTTGTGTACAAGCTGGATGGATGTCCTTGGGTGCACTACAAACAGACAGTAAGTTAATTAACCAGTCAGACAGCCAGTCAGTAATGTAGTTATTCATTCAGTTTGCCAGTGAATCTGTAAGTTGGTTAGATGCATGGGGGAATGTGTTTTTGTATCAGCTGGATGTCCTTGAATGCACCGCAAACAGAAACACAGCAAGCGAGCGCTCACACGGTAAATTAACCCATCAGTCAGTCAAGGTAAGTTAATTAGTGAAATGGAAAGTCAGTGGTTTATTTAAGGAGTCAGCCAATCTCACATTAAGCGAGTAAGCTTCTATGTCATTCAAGTCATTCAGTTTGGTAGTTAAGAGATATCTTTCAGTGTGAACCTTGAATTCAACAGGCATTTGACAGATGGTCAAATGCAGGAGGAGGGGGGGGGATCTGACGCAATTAAAAACAATCATTCAGTAAATTCTACTTTAAAACTTTTGAAATTTGTTGAATTTGAACTCATCACAAGGATGTTTATGAAGGTCCATCATTATCTGCCAACCTTGTTCATTCATTAAAATAAAATATATCAGTCTATGTTTTACACTAAAGACACAAAGGTGCTTATAGACACCTGTGGAGTGAAATAAAGAAGTACTGAAACCAGTTTGCAGAACTATCTGAGGAAAATGTGACCAAACATTTTGTATTTATTAATATAATATCAATCTTAATTGTTTTGTATTTTGTTTCTGTTGTATTTACAGGATAGTGTGACAACTGTATACATTCAAGGGCTAGACCACACACATTTATGCAACTCGTGTTTCTACAATATGATAAACTGAGATCAAAGCAGATTCAATTCAGCGTGTGTGGCTGTGTACCAATGTAGCACTCTCTGACTTCTGTATCAGTTTATCTTTAAATCCCTATATAATGAAAGCATAGTTTGTCTGTGTGCTGGAAAAGTGTCATTTTGGCAGTGAGTAAAAGTTTTTTTTATTTTTTTTTTATTTATCAAACTGCAGTAAAAGCTGAACAGTATATTTGTATTTTTATTTTATTATCATTTCCATCTTAGTCTGTTTGTGCCAAACATAAGGGCCAGAAACGGCCGGCAAGAGGCCCGCTGGATAACTTATCTTTGTGAACAAGCTTTTTTCTGTAAACAAAACTGTGTTCCAGGCTCACACATAGGGACCTGTTCACTGAAACGGGCAACTGCTCTTTTAATCCTAATATTGATGCACTTGTGAAGGCAAACAATGAATACATAAATACATATTTAAACCATTCATATACTTATGAAATCTCAGGCTGTTAATCTGTTTTGTAAATAGATTTAGGTTTAGGTTTATTATTGTAACTTTATAATATAATATGTAGTACTCATAAGTTATTATGGGGTTAGGGTTAGGGACACATACAGCCCACTTGAGCTCAAATTGAGCTGTATGTGTCCCTTCAACTGAAATGAGTTTGACAGCCCTGGTTTATGTATTTTTAGTTGGGGTTAAAGTTTGCTGGAATTTGAGTTTGTGCTTTAGGTTTAATGTAGTGTGAATTTCTTCCAATGAAGGTAAAGGGAATTATAATAAATTCAATAAACAAAAGGTGAGCTCCAGTTTAAGTCTCGACCAAAAATGTTCAAATTAAATAATTAGACAACAAAATCCATCCTTAAAAGCCAGTCTGGTTGATTTATGATTTCTTGAATTTATAAAGTTTTAACTTGAAAGACAAAAATGTTTACTGGTACTGATGTTGACTGCAGACACTGCCAGGTATGCCCTCAGGTTGGAAACTTTTTTTATTTTTTTTTTTATTCATAGAGATCATCACAGCAGCCAACTACTGCAGAGACTGAATCTCAGCTGTGTGCTGCACCTGCTGCATGTCCTGGGGAAATATGAGAAAGTTAAAAAGCTTAGTACTGTTTGAAGCCACCAGCTGGACTATTATATGTCAAAAAATGAGTTGGTACTCAAAGCTGTGTCATGGGAAGATTAAATAGGTCCCCGGATGATTGAGGACAAATTGGTATTCAAGCCTACTGGCAGAATTATTTTGTAAACGGTGCAGTGTGAAGGAAAAGCCCACTTTGTTCGAAATGTGTCTGCGAGTGAGAAAATGGCTGTGAATGTGCTGAAAAACAACTTTATGTGGAATCAATGTCATTATGAGCGTAATGAGTGAGGAGTTAATTCTACAAGACGTGGTGTTGACACACAGGGTTTAGCTCCACAAGGAGGAACATTTAGTCATGTCATTTAGCACGTTTATCTGTAGACAGGTGACACATTTAAGGACAGTGAGGGGATACAGTGGCTCTGTTATACTGACATGATTTGGGTCCACTTGTCCCCTTAGAGGGAAGGGTCACTGCTTATCACCTTTATCCTATGATGAAACACTTCTATCCTGATGGGAGCGGACAGTGCCCCCATCCATAGTGTACGAGGGCTCACTGAATGGTTTGATGAGTATGAAACATGATGTGAATCATATGCTATGGACTTCACAGTCACCAGACTCAACCACCTGGGGGAGACCACAGTGTTAGACAGTGCTCTCCACCACCATCATCAAAACACCACAAGGGGGAACATCTTTTTGTCTTTCATCCCTGTAGTAGAGACTTATAGAATCAATGCCATCTAATATAATCTTTTCTATCAATCTATATGTTTATTTGTCTTTCTTCTGGTGATCCACCATCTGTAACATTACCTGTGGACTCCTCTGTTGTTATGTTCAGGGTTCTTGTCACACATAGACTTCTTTACTATATTAGTGGTTGTTCGCCCCCTGCCAAACCACAGCTGTTTTGATGTCAAATGATGGGCAACTTCATCAACTTCAATATTTTAATACAGCTTTGTCTTGTCTTTCCTACAAGTTAGGTTAGGGTTAGGTTTTGGTCTAACTTCATGTTACTGCTGAAGCTTCTGTAGATGCTGCTGCTGCCTCCACTGGCTACATTTTGAGCTTGTTAACTCAGCTAACATTAACAGACAATATACAATGTAACTGTCATAAAGCACAGTGATGAAACGGTTTATGCTTATGTTAACTCAGCACACTTTCTCCATAAAACTAACTAGTTTAAACCTCATTACAGTCACAGCACATGCCGGATGTCACATCCAGACTTCATTAACTCACATTATGGGTTGAATGTTTGTCGTGCTAAGATTAGCTCAATGGCGTCAACAGTACATAAGGGACTGTAGTAAATATGTTTATAGTTTTTTTTATGTTATGAAACTGCTTTGAGTGTAAAAAATAAAACTAAAGATTTGTATTGTAATCTCATTTTCTATTCGTTGAAATGGATTTTATAAGTTTCAAGGGAAGTATCATTCAGGAACCAGTATCAAAGTTAAGGTAAAGGTACCAGTATCAAACATTTTTGAATGATATCCAGCCCCATGCACACACACACACACACACACACACACACACACACACACACACACACACACACACACACACACACACACACACACACACACACACACACACACACACACACACACACACACACACACACACACACACACACACACACACACACACACACACACACACACACACACACACACACACACACACACACACACACACACACACACACACACACACACACACACACACACACACACACACACACACACACACACACACACACACACACACACACACACACACACAGAGAAGCACCAGCAGGCTCTCTGATGGAGAGGTATTGACCTCTGGGGTCTGATGAATCAAACAGCAGCTCTGGTTTTGTGTGCATGGCTGTGTTTTGGCATGTGTCTAAAGCTGAATGTAACAAAGGAAAGGTTGTGGAGAGGGCACTTTTACACAAGAGAGACAACAGACTGAGCCGATGTGCGTGTGTGTGTATGTGTGTGTTTGGAAGTGAAGGAGAAAGGGACAGAGCGAGCCCGAGTGTCAGTGAGTGAAGGTTATGTAAAAGCAATCAGTGGCCTGTTTAATCTTTCAGAAAGAAGAGCTTGCTCATTTCCATAATCATCATCTCTTTTTCCCTGATCCCCCACACTGCTTTGCAGCAGAGCCACCAGTCCAAGACAGTGAAACAAGTCTGTGGAGGGTCTAGTGAGACCATCTCATCCCTCCCCTCCTCATCTCCTCTGGTCCTCCGATCTGCACTCATAATTCTCTTCTGGTCTCATCACCCGGCTACGCTTTAAGGCGGGGTGAAAAGTCTGCCTTCATATAGAGGGGGACACGGTGCAATAACGGTTTAAAAGTATGTGTAAAGCAATAATAAATGCGTGTTCTAACTTTGTCACACCACAGAGAAAATGTGCAATTACCACCCAGCCACATTTTAATGATTAAAAAGATCAATTATATTAAGTTAGGTTTCAAAAGCATGTAAAAACTGCTAGCAAGCAACTAGCAAGCAACTGTGAGTATGTGCGCTCTAGTGTATAGTATATAGTGAGCCACCATTTCAAATCTTACTGTCCTGATAAACTAGCCCCAACTTACAACAATAACATCATAATTTTAGTTTAAATGTAGAAATAGATTATGTCAAGATAGATATTTTCTTCTCTCAAATTAAAGGATTGCAAAAAAAGAGAGAAAAGAAAAAGAAAACACACATTGTGATGAAATGTGACTTATTGCTCGTGTATATTTGCATGATCTAAAATAAACACTGGATTTGTTTATGATTGGACCAGTTTCCTGTGCCTGGATGAGTTTTTCGGCATGCAGGAGTTCATTTGAAAATGTGTGCGAGGGAATGACCTCATTGTCTGCTGCCGGTGCCGTACACAAAGATAAGAATAGGTGCGTAAAAGAACTTGTCTCGCATTTCTGTTTTTTCTGTCTCACATAAACACAAATTGCCTCGCTGTCTCCTCAGGAAACAACTGCGGTTACTTTTTTCCTTTATTAACTATGACTTCTATCATCCCATCATACCTGCATACATTATGACAGGTCCAGAACCACAAAAACTGTTATTTGGGAGGTTTTTTTGCTCATATTGCTATTGGATTTCTAAAACCATACATGAAAGAAGTCCAGTTTGTATTGTGATAAGAAATGCCTTGTAGTCTGGAAGCAGTCTGCCATAATGGAAGGAAGGGCAGGAGACACAAACCTGAACACAGTAAGCCAAAACGTTGTACTGCCAACAATAATCTCTGAGATTTAGATTGATGACAGTGGAAAGTGTCACCTGGTATATCAGCATGTTAAATGTTGGGGGAGGGGTGTGTGTGGCTGGAGCCAGGCTGTCTTTACCAGTAATAGCCGACTGGGCAAACACACCGTATCTATCACCTGGCTTAAACCTCTAATAAACATCTCGAGTGGATGGACGGGTTTGAAAGGACACCTCTGCTCCACCAGGTTAACACACGACACTGATACAAAAGAAGATATTAAAGCCATTTGAGGTGCAATACTGCAGGGCCAAGAAAGACAGAAAAAAGCTGTGAGAAAGGGGAGGGGAGGGGGGAGGTGAAGAGAATATAAAAAGAAGGGGCACAGGGAAAGAGAGACAGTCTAGATTAACCCCCCTCCAACCCTCACCCTTCTTCCATTTAGCATCAACTGAACCCGCTCATATTTAATGCATTTTTAATGAACTGATCTTTCATTGCAAATCTAAAGCTAATTTGGTGTGTTATGAATCCTCTATGCTGGTTAGCCAATGTGCTAAAGCTGGCGGTTGCTGTGAGGTGTGTGTGTGTGTGTGTGTGTGTGTGTGTGTGTGTGTGTGTGTGTGTGTGTGTGTGTGTGTGTGTGTGTGTGTGTGTGTGTGCGTGTGTATATGTATGTGAGTGTGTTTTAATGGGAGATTGCTGCAGCGATATGTACAGGCTTGCATTTGCAGCGTGTCTGTGTTTTCTGTGTGTGTGTGTGCGTGAATGTGTTGTTGTTTGTGTGCATGACAGTTGTTTTGGTGGTGTGTATTGGTGAGAGGCTTTTTTGCGACGCCTGTGTGTGGCTCACAGATGGGTTGGATATGCAGAGTGGGCACAGAGGGGCTGGCTGAGCTACAAGCCGTATCAGCCAATAGCGTCATTACTCACAATTAGACCCTAAACAGATTAAAGAATAGGGTGACAACCAGCCAGCCAGGCAGTCACACAGAACAAAAGAAATGGTATCATTACTGGCTCTATTTTCTACATTTTATTTCTCGTGCATTGCTCTTCCTTTCTGAATCCAGCAGCATGAAGTGTTTGTGTGTTTGTACGTTGTTTCCAAGTCGTATTCTTTGGACCTGCCATCATAACTTTGACTTCACCTCTAGACCGTGGAGTTGCTCTACTTCTAATGGTTACACATAAATGCAGACTGAAGCCTCTCTGGATATTAGTATTACCGGGGGAGTCTGGTAATTTGGTTTTGCCCATGCACACCGGTAATTTCAATCAGTCATCCAGATGGTAAAATAATTTACTGGAGGGTTATGGTAAACCAGGGACACTGCACACCACAACACTGACAGTAAAGCAAAACAGCCAAAAACTCTAACTCTGCTCTATATTGACAATGTTTTTTACTGTATGGATATATTATGGTGATAATGGAGGTCAATACAAATGAAACAGTGCTATAGGTCAAGGTAATCCCAAAATATAGTTGTAGGCCTACATATAGTGTTTTCTATACATAGCCTATAATTCAGTGGATACCAAAGTACATTACAACTCACATTACAAAAGCTACATCAACACAAAACCATAGATCCAACCTAAATTCTGTATGAATCTGGTCAAATGATAAGGCTGCCACAAACTCATCTTGTCTTCTTTACCACACCAGGATAAATGGTAAATGGACTTTTCTAGTCTTCCCACCACTCAAAGCGCTTCTACGCTACATCTCACACTCACCCATTCACACACACATTCATACAGTGATGGCAGGGGACTACCATACAGGGTGCCAACCTGCTCATCAGGGGGGAAATACCATTCACTCACACATTCATACACCGTTGGCACAGCCATCAGGGGTAAATTGAGGTTAAATATCTTGCCCAAGGACGCACCCACACTCACAGGATCCACTCTACCTCCTGAGCCACATCCACCCTACCATGTTTAGCATTGGTGTGCTACATGTTGGTCTGTCAGCTGATTGTGATCAGTAGATAGATGCTTAAATTGCAAACTAGTCTCCCACTGGGCTACCTAGGTTCTCCAGTCACATACCCACATCAATCCGTCCACTGTCCAAACTGTTAAGACATTTTAGTGCAAAACAAAGTGTTGAACCAACCAATCAACATCTCCAGAGCCAAATCTAAGAGGTGATGAGGGAATAATGTTTCTTTCAAGTAAGGGGAAAAGGGAAAAGGGGAACTTGGATTGTCTGTTCTGATTCCATCATTATTTTTGTTTGTTTGTGTCATAAAACATCAACTTCAAATTCAAGGCTGACTTGTCTGGAGAACATTAAGTTAATATTACATTTCCCTGGTCTATTCTGGTGCTGGCACATGGCGTGGAACACAGTGCACCCCTGGAAAACCTGTCTTTTCCAGGGTAGCGCTGAGGTAATTTCCTCGACTATGTCTGTTTGGTATCTGAGTGACCTGCCGTGCACTACAGTTGGAGTAAAGGTGTAGTAGAAGGTGGGGTGATGTCAGTCCAGCAGTGCACTGTAATCTCGCTGCCAAGAATAAGTGTGGCTCATATGCTCACCTCTCTCCACAGGATTCCCACACTGTCACACATTTTTACATGTGAGAGTTGTAAAATGACACTTTTTTTTTAGCTGGACATTCCCTGAGTATACAAAAATGGAAATAAAATGATTTTTTTATTCTATTTTGTGCAGCTGATTCACATTTTCATATATGCAAATGTGCAAATTTGACCTGGGTTTATTTAAAATGTTTTCATCATGTATTCGTCATATTCTATAAAATGTTCTCCTGGACCATAAAATAGTCTTTTTTCTGCACCATTAATCAAACAGACGGATTCATTAAACAATTATTAATGACTGTTGGGGAATTTATGCATGTGAATTGGTGTAAAGACTAATTATGGGTCAGAATATGAACAGTATGTAAGTGTTAAAGGGATGAAAGCATTTGCCGCTTTAACCATATGACCACGACTGTCACACCCTGTAACATGTAATAATGAATTATAATATATCTTTCTGATTTATGTCTAAGTGTCCCGCAGACGCACACTTACATGCAATTGTGCTCAGTTCAAGTAAAAAGGGGCCCATGATTTCACTTTATAGTAATTTTATAAAAGAATCCCTCACAGAGATAATGTCACCACTGCTGAGTTAATACACAAGAAACACACAGCTTATTCAGATGTAATTGAGAATGATCACTCTATCATGAATAAATGTATTTTCCCTCTCAGAATTCACCAATCTGAGCTTTATATGAAAGGTTTCCTTCAAAACACTATCATGCCTATTTTAATGAGAATGACGAGCAAGACGCCTGTTTGATGGGATTGAGTCCAGCCTCATGCTCGTGTCTGCTCCGTTTGTCATATTTTGATTGCACAATAAAACTATTTTAATTATTTCTTACACTGGCTTAAATTTCACCATTGACACAAAGAGGCAATCAAATTTCTTTCATTTTCTCTCCACTTTTTTTTTTTTTCATCGTTATATCCTCCCAATAAAAGGAAAGAAAAATGTCCCCTCAGTTAGGCAGATTAATTGAGCACATGGTGACGTCTCTGGAGGTTTTGATGTGGCAGGTTATACCACGGTGCATAATTGAAGCTTCAGGCACACATTTACTGCAGTTAACACATTGCTAATTGATTTGTCAGAGAAAACTTCAGAGTAAATAAAAAGTATGCACAGAATGGGGTAAAAAAAAAAATGACGTGGGACTGCCTTGTGTTTGCCACTGCATTAATTAGTCAGTCGGTTAAGTTCAGGGACGTCCACTCGACACATCGCAGCTCATCTTCAAAGACGTCGTTCAACAAAGTCAAATATTTTACAAAGTTCTTTGCTGTTTTTTCCCCTGACACCCTCTTTTTCCTTCAAGTTAAACCAGATGTAATAGAAGTAGACAAGAGCGACATAGAGAAATAAGTCTTTTAAACATGAGTCACATAATAAAATGAGGGATAATGTGGTATTAAAGGGGAATTGTGCTAATTTTACACATCAAAGTCTTTCATCAAAGTTAACAGGTGTTGGGGAATATGACCGCATATGTGGAAAGAAAAGTTGTATAACGTCTTTTGTGGCTCCAGAGGGAGTCGCCCAAATCTGATAAATTATCTTAAGTGATGTCAGCTGAGGCAATTTCGGTTGGAGCCGAGCAGTTTGAAATAACAAGAGCGGAGATGTGGGGTACAAAGAAGTGGGCTCACCAGTCCTCTTTAGCCCATTGTTTGAGGCTTGCAGCTACTAGCATAGCATAATCTCTTACCGAACTGCAGGTGGTCAAATTGCACTGTGGGTAATGTAGGCATTGGGTTTTTGACAAGAATAAAGAATACAATGTGTCTGCCAAATTTGAGTTTAAATTCTAATTTTTTGTATGATTTTTGTGAATAAAAGCCACTGTTGTGCAGAACATGTAACAGTAAAGCCTTAATTAAAATCTCAGGTAGCTTCAGTGTGGTATGCCTTCACATTTGTAGTGTTCAGCATGTGTTTGAGATCAGGATATCAGTATATATATGTTAATTATTTCTGTTTATAGGTTAATCATCATTTCAGTCGGGGGCACTTAATATGCAGATAAACACTTTAGAAAGGCCTTTGAGATCCAGATGAGACTGTGATTAAATACTTTGCTTACATTGGTTGATGACAGATTTTCCATAACACCTCAAGAACTCTTTGATTCAGTTGTCATCAAAGCAGCGTGTCTGCCACAAATCTATTTAAAGAGGAAACAAAAGCACTACAAAAGAAAAATCATCTCTAATGCACAGTAAATTCCCCTGTGTCAAATTACACTCAGTTATTACAAAAACAAGCTCAGTATGATTTCCCCAAATGTTGGTGAAAATGAAAAACACCTCAGTCTCATCTGCTTTACTTTATTTTGTTCATGTGGAAGAGAGCTGGTAATAAGTGCTTTACTATTAGTTCACCACATGAGGAAAGCCTGATAGCTGCTGAAGACTCTGGACATAATACGAGCAGAGTTTTACACTTAAATGTAAATTAGACAAAAAGTTTGGGATGTTTCCAAGTTAAGTTTTGATTGCATAATAATTACTTTACAATCCTTCTCATCCTCTCTATGCCGAACCGAGGCAGCGACAGACTCATCCTGGTATGTGCCTCAGAGTGCTTTGGGGGGGGCTCTTTCATACCATTGGTCATCAGACAGCATGACACCACAGCTCCCAGTACCTCCCACTACCATTAAAAAAGATGCTGATGCTGCCCTTACTATGTTAATCCCAGGAACATTGCACAAATGTATATAATCTCAGGAGCTTCTGCATACTGCACATTTATATACTGCAGATGTATTTACATTTACATATTGTTTACTGTATATAGTATTTTATTTTATTCTTTTTATCACTTTCACCATTACGCTGCTGTGTCAGTTTGAATTTCTCCCAAGGGGGATCAATAAAGGTACATCTCATCTCATCATCTCTACATCTCTACATCTTTACATGTCCCACCTGATAGAGACCCAAGGCTACACTTGCCCAGATTGCCCACATGGTAGATCCGGTCATGGTGATACCCTACTTAATAAGAGTTGGTGGTAAATTCAGGATCTAAATACATTTTCACAGGAAGGAAGTTTTTAGCAGCACAGTGAGCAGCCTTCCTGTTTGTGTGTATGGATGCTGTCCTGTGCTGCTTATAGAGTAATAATTATAGTATATGAAGAAAAAGAAGGAGCAAAGGGTATAAATTCACCTAATATCCTTGTTTTCTTTCTTGTCTTCATCCTATTTTTGCTGTTACATTCTTTCTTCTTTTCTTTTTTTTTTTTATCTACCCCCTTATCATTGGAGACCGTTCATTTCCATTTCTTCTCTTTTTCTCCTCTATTTCATCTCTTCTATCCACCCATCTAGTCCTCCTTTCCTCTCCTCTCCTCTCTTCCCTCTCCTCCAACAGTCTGTCCTCGACATTTTCCCCCTCTCCTCTTCTCCTCCTCCTCCTGCTCCTCCTCCTCCTCTCCTGACAGCGCTATGAATAACAATTAGAGGATATACAAGTCACAGAGAAACCGTTTAAAAGTTTGAAATCACTTCTGTGTAAAGTATCAGCCTGTTTCAGCCTCAGGGAGGGAGGACGGAGGGAGGGAAGGGCGGGTTGTGGCTAAAATCAGGTCCGTTACTGAGGATACTGAGAGAAAAACGGGGGGGAAATTATTATTTCTCCTCCGCCCTGCTGTCTGCCAGTCCTCAGTAAAGAGGAGATTATTTATCAGCCGTTCCTGTCTGGTGCCCAGAGAGTTCTAGTTATCATGTGAGAGGCGCTTGAACAGCAACACAAAGAAACTCCTCTGATTGTTGTCGTCATGCCACTGCGGCTTTAATAACAAGCTGCTAACAAAGAAACGTCTTTGGCTGGCTGCTTATTAAACAAGCTGCTCTGACAACACGTGTGAAGCCGAGGTGAAGGCAGTTTTATTTTATTTTGGGAGAGGATCTGTGATGCAGTCGCACACCTTTCAGCGTGTGAGCAGAATACATTAGCAGGTTTGGAAGCAGTGAGTTGTTTAACATGTTTTCACCTGACAACAATACTACTACTACTATTACTACTACTAATAATAATAATAATAATAATAACTTGGATTTTTCTCCCATGATGGATTGAATATTAATCAACACTACAAATTGCTAAATAAGATTTGAATTAAACATCATCATATTTGGAGTTAATTGACTTTTATTAATTAATTACATCATAATAATCAGGGCACCAATTCCTTTAAGGGAAATATTAAAAATTTGGTTGAAAAAAAAAAAAAACTTGCTCTATTTGATCAGTCTCATAATTTTGTTATTTCAAAACAGTGAGCTCAATCTGTTATGCTCAAAGCAACCACAACAATGACTTCAGATAAATGACGACATTTAATAATAATAATAATGATAATAATAATAACTTAACCCATACAGCACTTTTAAAAACAGAGTTTACGAAGCACTAGCTAAACGTCTTAATGACATGACAAAGCGTAGAGTTATAAAGCAAAATAATAATAAGGCCTTTAAATGATAATCATTGAGACATAATGGCTCCAAGTGTGACTTGAATAGCAACAGGAAATGCTAAGAAAAGTGAACATACTTCTCTAAAGAAATTATGTTCTGAATTTTACATTATTCGACATGAACCCTTGATCACTACAGAGCTCTCAAGTCTCACACATTGACCGTGAGACACACGCATCACAAGCAGTTCACACGCTCACACGCCACACCTGTCATTTCTCACGCTGAGAAGTGATAGATCCCACCACACAGATATTAATATATAATATACAGAAATGAATACTGAGGCGTTCATAGCTGTCCCGAGTTAGCGACCTACCAGCCAATCAGAAAATAGTATTTCTTGTTGCCTTGTTTTGGCACCAGACAGCTAGGCTCCAGATGTGCTATATTGCTACCAGCAAGCTAGTCTTTGTTTGGTTCAAGTGTTGCTGTCTTCTTCAGAGTGACGTGTCAGTTTGAGTTGGGGATTCATGCTTCCACTGGCTTCTTGTAATCTTAGTTTAGTGTCGAATGAATTAAATCTGACAACAATCAAGGTTCATTTAGGCTCGGGTAAGACTTAATGTGGGTCGCCGTAACTTCAAAGTAAAATACCTGTAAACACGAGACTTAAGGTTGAAAAAGGTTGAAATTTAAAAATGAACTTGTTTTAATAAAATATTGAAGTATGTGATACTTGGTCACAAAAACAGAACTATCTTAATTCATGAGTTTTTGGAGACCAGCTCAAAAGGAAATCCCTCTGAGGTTTGATTGTTATCAGCCTGGATATGACAGGCAGAGTTTGGGTGTTTAACACATTTCATGCCAAAATATTTTTTCTTTGTTTGGGACTTAAAAGCTGTGGCTGATGGTGGGTTGAGACATCAGTCGGCCATTTGGAAACTAGTGACTTAGTAAGTTTGTGTCCATGATCACACTTTAGAGTCACAATGTCTGAATACTTCATATCAAATTATTAAGCACTTAACAATACAGTGTATATTTATATATGCATATGTATATTTATAGATCAGACATTAACATTCATTTTATCGCCTATCTCATGACATTTAGACATTGAAGCTTCATCTATTTAACTTTTCAAACAATCTAGATGGATAAATGAAAGTTAAAGCAATGAATATGTGGCTAGATTGAACTTTTAGCAACATAGTTTTAAATATAACACTAGACTATGTTTCATAACAAATGAAAATGTTCAACCTGCAGTTCTTCAAACATTATATCTAACAATCTCGAAATCAAGAGAAGCAGTAAGGTATCACTCAGGAATGTGAACTACAGTTTATGATGGTGGCCTGTGGAGACCAAAAAAAGGGATTTCTGTCCATTTGTGTCCATATTTGTGTGCTAGCGGAGTCCTTTCTCCAGTTCAAATGACCCAAACGGTCATTTATGCTTTAAGTTGAGAAAATAATCTGAGTTATTGGTCAGAAATTGTCTTTTAAACCTCTATTTTGTCAGTGTTTGGCTTTGGTCAGTGTCATGCAGGTCCTGGGTGAGATATTCAACAGTGAAATTCACTCAACTCCTCACTTTGGAATTAAAGAAGAAAAGTATCTGCCTACATGTACGAAGTATTAATAATGGCACAAAGGACAAAAAAGTCATTTAATCCAATATCAAATAATTAATGAATATTATGCTTAATGTTTCAGCTCAGTAAATCCTGATGTGCACTTACTGCTTTTATTGTTTCCACCCTCTGTAAATACCATGGATTATCTACTATCCAATACTGCTAACAAGCTGCTAATCTCTTTCTGTCTGTTAATAAGCCAATGATATGCTACTGCATGTTCTGAGCATTGTCATATAAGACATGAATCTTATAGTTTAGCTCTTAGCACTTTCTGCAATGCAAAAAGAGTCTATTAGGCAATGTGAAACTTGATGAGAAGAGCCTAGTTGGAACTCCATATGTCAGCCTTTAAAGTCGCCACTGCAACATTTTCCAAGCATTTTGAGAGGAATTCAATGGCTCATGTGGGACAGCTATCGGTTTGGCAACACGTAGCAAAGCTTGAGATGTTCAATTAAGTGTGGAAACCACATGGAAAGGGATTGGTCATCCACCACAGTAAAATCCATGGTTTTGTTTCCGTCATCAGCTTTGCTTTGTTTTATTGTTGTCTGGAGGGAGTTTCTCACGCTTTCGTCTCTCCTTCCAACGAGTTTGTTTCCCCAGCGCACATTTTTATTGATTTGTTCTCGTAGATTTTTATCACATTCCTTTATATGATGTTTCTGCAAATGTTTTATTGAGTTTCTGGTGTTGAAACTTACAACAACAGATTTTTTTTGTATGTTTTTATTAAATGCTGTCATACTTTTGTATGTTTTTCCTCATTCAGTGTAGAATAACTGCACAGCTGACATGATGACAGCATGAATGTGTCGCTACTTCTCATTACTGCAGATCACATGCAGGTATGTATATATACTTATGTAAACTAAAACTTTATATTACTAATTCCTAGGGTTTTATTGTTTTAAGTTAGTATGAAAGTATAACTTTTATGTTATATGCAGTGCTTCTGTAGCAGATTGAGCTGAAATCTATTTTTTTGCATGCAGTAATTTGATCCAATTAAATGTAGTCTGTTCAACTTCTCAATCATTTTTTCTTTTTTTTTAATGAACCAAACCGAGCATGAGAGTAGCTTTGCTCTGAAGTAACATCATTATCTATCTCACAATGCAAAGCTCCACTCAAACATCTGCACAACAGCTTCAGATGACAAATAAGGGAGCTGCAATAATTCATAAACAGTCTCACGTAGGAGACGTAGTAATAAGAAATAAAAAAAGAGGATTACAGTTTTAAGAGCAGCTCTGCTTTCCAAACACCCACCTCCCCTCCCCCTCCCCCCGCCAACCCTATTTTTGAATCCCCCCTCCACTAACCAATTTCCACCGCAGTCACCTCTGTCCCCTGCACTGCCTCTCGCTGGCTAATTGAAATTGGCACATTTAATTTAGCCCCACAGCCAGCTTCATTCCAGTGATGGATGGCAGTGGATGAGTGTAATTGAACTTTGGAAAAAAGAGGAAGGAAGCAAAGGAGGAGACATCAATTAGCATAACCTGACTGGCCACTTCATTTATCAGTGTGGACTGACGGCTTGGTATAGAATAGAATACAATAGAATAGAAATCACTGAGCCTAAGATAATCGCTGACTTTATTTAGCTGTATTTGTGCGTTTTTGCGACTATCATTAACAGAAAAATGTAGTACAACACAATAAATACAGTTCAAAAGGAAACTGTACAATCTCTGGATTTTATTTTAATCTCTCAGAAACCTGTGTCTTTTAGCTTCTCTACTTCCTTTTATAGAAAGTTTTATTTTTTGAGTGTTGATTCTTGTCAATAGGAACGGGGCTCGAGCTTAAGGGCCTGCCATTGTCCTGGACTGATAAAAATAGCATTGGGAGGATGTAAATTCATTTTGGGACAAATCTGGCACAAGAACTTAAAAAAAAAAAAAAAAAACGGCTAATGTTACATTGAACAGCAATGAAAACACACACATGAACACACACATACAAACATTAAAAGGTACATGATGGCAATGGCGTTCCGTGGTGGTTTACGGCAATTAACACTACATCGAGTAAATACACAGCAGAGCCAGAAGACCCTGAACTGCCAGCTTCTGACCTCACAACAGCCTGTCTGTGTTGGGAGGGGTTCGGGGAGCGTTCAACAGTTTGTCAACAGCTCTGGAAAAAAATTCTGTTTCGCAGTCTGTTTGTTTTTGCACGCAGGACCTCGAGCTTGCCTGAGGGGAGAGTGGAGGGGTGAACATGGAGTGAAGGCGACTCGAGTGAATGTCTCTCAAGTTTGGGAGAGGAGAGCCGACAATCCACGGTGCTGTCTTAATGATCCGCTGCAAGTCTTTCTGTTGTGATGCAGGGCAGCTGCAGGACCAATGTGCTCTCAATGGCGCAGCGGTAAAAGTTCTTTGAAAAGGTGATATTACTGTTGTTCTCTTGCTTGCTAGTTAACAGCAGCCGACAGTCGCATTTAAAGTGAGCAGACAATAACATTTACGTTAGGACACAGTATAACACACTTTAAAAATGTTAAATTTTTATGGATTACACTGAGTGAAATGTTCTTTCTTTCCTTTTATTACAAAGCTAGACAGACCCATGACAGAGGCTCCAGCAGGTACAGCATGAGGTCGGACCTGGAACACCTAAACAGGAGTGAAAACGACCATTCCACCTTCAACTCACTAAAGCAGCTCCACCTCATCAGTGACCTGTGTAGGTTTCCATCAATGCCCTTTGGGAATCTGGGGGTGGGATTTCTGAAGGCGACCTCCCCCCTCTTTGATCTGTCTAACCGGCCAGAAGACACAGCTAAACTGGGGACATTTGGCAATGCTGAGCTCATCGAATTCATGGAGCATTTCCAATCCATCATTGCAGCATGTGGGGACTTTACTTCTGTGGCGGTAGTTAAGAGTGTCTTGACCTGAAAGTCCTTGTTCGGCATCACTACAGGCATCCTAAATCCCGGGTGCTGTGTCAGCAGCTACTTCAGGGTGCTGTTGGAAGGGAAGACCACTTGAGGACGTGAAGGTCATAGCGGAGATCACACAAGTGTTCCTCATGATTTCATCTTGATGACAGCGTCAACTCTCCAGCATGAAAAGAATGAAATCAGACTGGAGGTTTTGCTTTTATAACAAGATATTTAGCATTGTCATTCACATCATCAGCTCATAGATCTCATGCACTGCAACAGAAAACAGTCACTAAGTCGTGGAGGAGTGGCTGAAGGACCAGAAGACCCCAGATCCAAGACTAAAAGGTCTGGACCCACACTGTTGTTGGCCCAGCTCCATTTCAATATTTGATAAGGAACTATTTATCCTTTTATACTCCACAGTTAAAGGTTCTGCTCCTTCAAGGCAGTTTTTACTTAGTCTGTTTTCCTCACAATAGTCTTTTCAGATGAATTTAAATAAAAAATAAGTTGATTGATCATCCAATAATTTCGGTGATGTTGTATTTATGTTAAAGGTCACTTTGAATGATTTTAACAAATGATAATGGTGAAAAACAAATGTTTTTAAATTCCAGACAGTCCACATTAACTTTGGGAAGGCTTAGATTGATTGCCTGTCAGGCCTTTGCTTCTGTGCATTTTAATAATGTCCCTTTTCCCTTTTTTTGTATTCCCCTCTTTATTTTACAAGCAGTAAGTCCCTGCCATCAGACCACACAGATACCACTGTATATATTAATGTGCTTTCATAACAGCTTATTTTATTTTTCACCTTGTTTATTCCAGACTTCATATATGCTCGTGTCTCTCCAATTCTCTCCATAGTCTGATATTGTGTCATAACTGGCACTCTGCTGTATTCTACCTGTCAGCTCTGGTTAAGTTGCATTAACAGCAGATATATGACAGGTCTGCATGTCGACTCTGTTTACTCTGCACTTCTAAGACAGAAGCATCTGCGCTTATAGCTAAATAACATGTTGCATGTGACCAGACTCTATTTCTGGCCTATTTTTGGTGCAGTAACACAATCTGAGCCTGAACTCATTTAATTAAAAAAAAAGCATAAACCTGACTAAGTTCTTCATACTCTGAACATTTATCTTAATACTATTAAAGCTGTTTTATGCCACACACTTTCCTTTCAGTAACAACTAATCACATTTTTCCAGATTCTGATTTCCTCTTGAGTTATATCATTTAGCTTCATTGGTTTTTATGTGTCAACATGTGTAATCCTGGGTGAAAGAGCATAGCGGCGGTTTGCAACTTGTGGTCATGACATTTTCTTTTGAATGGCTGACAAGGAAACATTCTCCATCCTGGAGAATATTCTTGACATGATGTGCAATCATAAAGGGATTTTGGGATTTCATGCAAATGATTTTCCTGTGAAAATCTGAATGTACCCAACTGTTGATTTCGGCAAACCCACTAACTTTGATATATCTCTGAAGGATTGTTCCCTTTCTTTTCCCTGCCTCATTATTTTCTTCTTCACTTGCATGTACACCTCTTCACTCTTCATACTGACAACTTTCAATCTACTCTGAGCCCTAAACTTTGGGAATAATGCCTTAAAAGTGCTTAATTTCAAAGCTCACGTAATCGGTAACATGCCAATCAAGGCAGAATAGAGAGGAGAAATGGACTATGGAAATATGACGTACAAGTACAAGAATACGGACTGATATATACAAAGAATATTCAACATGGAAAAAAAGAAAAGACTTTCAGTTTCAAGAATCTCAAGCAAGTGTAATTTTATACAATATACATCTCCTTGGTGTTTGTTAAATTTATGTATGCTTGTTTGTATGTGTCAAATAAAAAAGTAAGTTCAAAAAAAAAAAAAAGTGCTTAATTTCCCACATAGTTCTTTCTATACAGATGTAAAACTACTCAAATGAAAGCTGAGACTGGACACCATTCATTATTATATTAAACACAAAAATCTTACAACTGAACCACATACAGAATGAGATCATTTGACACAAAAAACATAATTTTCTTTCGGCTGCTTCAGTTCAGGATGGCCACATGGCATCGACAGTTTCCATCTCTTCCTGTCTTCTACATCTTCCACTGTGACACCAACCATCTTCCCTCACTTGTATCCATAACCCTCCACTTTGGTCTTCCTCTCTTCCTCTTGCCTGGCGGCTCCATCTTCAGCCTCTTCCTCCCAATACAACCAGCATCTCTCCTCCACACATGTCCAAACCATCTAAGTCTCAACTTCTTCTTCACTCTGTCTCCAAACTGTCCAACCTGACTTGTCCTCCAAATATACTCATTCCAGATCCTTCTATCTTTGTCTAATGACAATCTTAGCATCTCCAACTCTGTCACCTCCAGATACACAATAAATATGACGTCTTGAAATTGATGAATTACCAGTTTTCAAACATTTTGATATTTTTGAACCATTGTTGCTGGGGGTTTTTTTGTTTGTTTTTTTAATTATTGGATCACTGATCTCAATTCTTGACACAGTATAACAAAAAAACATCTGCTTTCAACATGATGATGAAGTTACTTTACTATTCACAGGAGACATAGCCTATATATGAATATTGCACAAGCAGCTGTGCACACAAACACACACAATCCACATAATATGGAATTCATGCAGAGGAAGCTTCGTAGACTCATGAAGTACTCTACAACAAACACTGTTTGATGAGTATTTACAAAGCTTCCAGGCAAAACACAACTTCCACCCTTCTCTCTTCCCTTTCTTGATGTCTTCCCTTCCCTGTTTTACCCTGTTTTCTCCACCACTTTCCCTCTCTGTCCTACTGTTTTTCCTTCCCTTATTTTCCCATCCCTCCATCCCCTTTTTTCTCTCTTCCTCCCACTCCCATATCTCCTCTAGCTAATTAGATCAAGACATATAGTGGCTGTGTGACAGTATTCTCCACAGAGCGCAGGGGCAATATGAATAATTGAGAAGCTATTATCCCCTGCTATTACACCCCGAACAGAGCAATGGGGTTGGCTTACATGGATAATACCACAACCACTTGTCATCGTTTGTATCCACTGCTAATCATTAAGGGGACATCTGTTTTCTTTCTTTTATCCAAATTATTAATATCAGCAGCCTCTTGTAGTCTTGTCACTATTATTGTTGTAATGTGACGGTGTCTGTCTCAAAATATGACACTGACATTCATTATTTTCATGTGAAATTTTAGCTCGTTTTACCGTTTTTTCTCTTACTTTTTAACTCAAAATGTTGCAGTATAGGAAATGTATCGAGGATGACAATGAATCTCATTGCCTGGCTGATGCTAGTTAACTGGTCTTTCTTCAGGGAACATTGTTGTTAATTAACTGCATGTATATATGAACATGCATGAAGGCCTTCAACATCGACAGGCTGTAATAATATGTAAAACTAACAGGAATACAAAAGGAAGACTGGAGCCAGTTAGCTTTGAATATTTACACTGGACACATTAACCTGGTGTCATTAACCTTTGTGGAAAGAGCTAAATGTGTTAGTGCAAACAACATGCTTCATGCAGGCAAGCTCAGAGAAAACTAATAACAGGCAGCAACAGGTCTCACCTTGTCACAAAGTCACAGTGAAACCAAAGTAAGAGTAAGTCTTTAGCATCAGCGGTGTGATGTATTGTCAGAGTCACACGTGGCCAGAGTTTAGTTACGAGAAGGATTTAGATAAAACCCTTCAGAATTTAACATTAACATTTACAGTGTTTCCGCTTCAGCTTGCCACCCCCAAAAGATAGGATGAGACAAGACCATTTGTATCCATAGTGTGAAGTTGAATTATACGCATTTCTTCCATAAAGCTGGGTCAGTGTTTGCATATTTCCTCTCTCGCACTCTACGTGCAACCAAACCCCCTCCACATACTCACAACTTCTCCTGCGATAGGAAGGAGACACAGTGCCAGTCCAGGTAGAGAATAAAGTGTTAAAATTAATATTAGCAGCAATGTATTAATAAACAGAAGCAGCGAGTTCACATGCTGTGTTAACCCTGTTTTGCTTTAATAAATAGGTGATGGATTATGATATGGAGCCTTGTCAGCTAACTAGCTTATAGCTAACTAGCCCCGCAACCAAGTCAAACACAGACAGATGTTTTACTGTGTTTCTGGACTGTTTCTCTTCACGCTCACTTCCTGTGTTCAGTATGCAGTCTCTGTCACAGCCTGAGGCTCTTGATGGGCTACTTTCGTTTGTACTACACCTGAGTTGAAGAGATATACAGGGCTACACAGGAGGAAATACTCTGTCTGGTAAAGAACTGTCGACTTCAGTCAGAGCAAATAGGCCTGTTGTCACTTTTGCTCTGTTTATATTCTTACTGTTATTTGCACAGCTGTCTATTTTGTTTAGTCTCTAGTTGTACTCTATTTTCATCTGTCTGTTACTGTGGTTGAAAACAACTAAAGGAGCACAGTCAGAGACCTTTTTTTAATTAAATATAAACCCATCCTCACCTTCCCCCAAGTGATTAACCTGAGTGAAACACTTATTTCTATTTTATATTTTATTATTAGGCGGATGCTTTTATCTAAAGTGACTTACAAGAGATAAAACAATCAAGCATCAGAGCAGTGGTTCAGTGGAGGGCATGAGGTTAGATTAATCATATTGTTCACCACGTTAAAAGAATCTGCAACATTTACATTATCTTTGTTTTAAGTTGCAGTTGTCGAACATATCAAAACAGAATTAATGAGCAACAAATATTGAAATGACTGTATTATAATCTGTGTAACACTCAGGTAATCGCAGCTGACGTAATAACTCACCTTCAGAGTAACACAACACTCTTTCCGGCTGAGGAGTTTTTGAAGAAGCTCAGCAGTCAGAAATAAAGTGAACATCAGAGCAGCAACTCAAAGATTTGACACAAAACAAACAGCTCAAAGAAATGTTGAGACATCTCAGCTCTCAACACACAGACGACTGAAACTGAGCCAACCGAGAAAAACAACTAGTCGGCTAACGGCTTAGCAGGAGACAGATATCCATCATTGTCTGTGCATAGTCACTGTTATACATCAACACATTCATACTGGTGTTACGTGTCTCTCTCTCATCGATGGTTACATGAATACAAGATGAAGAAGAGAGTGGGTGTCAGTGGGGTCAGAGCTACCTGCTGTTTTATCTCCACATCAACAGCAGCTCACAGGTCACATTAAAATGCCTGCTGTTTTGTTAACTTGTTGTTTTTTTGTTGTTTCAAATCTTAAAAATAAGCTAATTTTAACTCAATTTAAAGAAAATCAAAGAAATACATTTAACACATTAATGTATATAATTGTATTCAATGTTTATTCGAAGTAAAATATCTATAAATCTGCACAGCAAGTGGTTTTGTATCTGGGTGATTGAGAATAAGCTTATATTATATAACTTAACACTAATATGGCCTACTATAATATAATATAAAATTGTTAAAACTGATAAGCTTCTATGAAAATTTAGGCTATGCAAGTTATATTGGGGGTAGCTCGGGGTGTCATAACAAAAAATTTCCTTTGAAGAGATGCCGTGGTCTAAAAAAAGTTAGGGAACCAAACTGCATCAGAGGACATTGACCCAGAAAGGAGCTGTGGTACAAACTCTCAAGTAGCTGACCAGGTACAAGGGAAGTGAGAAAGAGTGGCTCAATCAAAAAAGATTATTTATGTAAGATTATTTGTTATCTAAGACTTTAAAGATTCAACTTTTCAAAATGTTGATGTGACAGCAGCCGCACATAAAGTTCTCCTTTCAGATAACGTCTAAAAATGAAGAGACACACACACACACACACACACACACACACACACACACACAGCAGTGGTGCTGAAAGTAATCCTATCAGAAAAGGTATTTGCTTTCGGTTATGGGGACAGAGGAGAGTCTATTTTCTCTTCTGTTTTCCTAAAATCCTATTTTTTTCTATTCTATTCTATTCTCTATTACTTTCTCCTGGAAGCCCATTTCCACGAATGTGATGGAAAAAAAAACATCCTGTAAGTTATATAATGTGAAACTTTCTCAAAATAATGACATTGTATATACAATTATGACTAAATATCCCAAAATGATGACTTATCTTGTAGTAATAAGTCATTGTTTTAAGACGGTAAGAAGGGCTGGGCAATAAATCCATATTATATTGATACTGTGATATTTTATAGATATCTTAGATTTTGAATATTGTAATATTGTGATATGGAATAAGTGTCTTTTCCTGCTTTTAAAAGCTGCATTACAGTAAAAATGTAACTTTCTGAGCTTAACAGACTGTTCTATTATCTGCCTTTATCCACTTAGTCATTATATCCACATTACTGATGATTATTTATCAGAAATTTCATTGCGTGAATAATTTGTGAAAGCACTGATAGTCATCCCTACAATATTGTCAAAATATCAATATCGAGGTATTTGGACAAAAATATCATGATATTTGATTCTGTCCATATCACCCAACCCTAACGCTAAGTCATCATTTTGATATACTAAGTTATTTCTCTCTGTTTGTCCTCATCTCATCAGCTCACCACCTTTTCCTTCCTCTCATCTTTCTCTGTATTTCTATCTGCACTTGTTCTACTGCTTGGATGCTGATCTTTTTTTCTCCATTCTTTTTCTCACGGTCACACCATACACTACGCCATATGGCAGTGTGGAGGTGATATCAATTTAACTGGCTGGACAGGAGGACAGGGAGAGAGAGGGAAGGAGAGAAAGAGAGAGAGAGAGTGAATGAGTGTGTGCATGACTTAACTCACTTTCAGGGACACACACACAGCCTTGGTGACCCAGGTAAACAGCGACAATAATGATTGCAACAGCAGATTCACTATATAAACTCTAATATAAATCTGTGGAATCTAAAATATCAATAAAATAAATAATCTTTCAATTTTTCTCCTTCTGTTCTCCTCCCCTTGCTGTTGATTTGATTCATTGCCTGCAGGTACTGCTGGTAGAGAGAGGAGGGGCTGATTTGTGTCAGCCAGTAAGCTAAGTTTACAAGTATTTGCCAAATTTTAACACACATTAAAAATTAAATTAAACCGTTACAGACAGCTTTCATTTCAGCTCATTCATAATAATTCACTATTTACCTAACCAGCACACTGTGGTTGCAGCAGTAGATGGGAAATATCACTTGTCTACATGTTTATGCTTGTTGAACAGGTGATGTGATTATGTACTCGTGTTTGCTGTTTACTCGCAAAGGTTTCATTGCATTTACAGTCACAAATGTTAAAGTAGTTGTCATCACCTCAAGTAAAGTGTCATCCTTCACATCATGTGGCTCGATGTCTGTGGAATAATGTCTGCTTTCTCTGTGTGTGTGTGTGTGTGTGTGTGTGTGTGTGTGTGTGTGTGTATGCGTGTGCGTGTGCGTGTGTGTGCGCGTGTGCGTGTGTGCGTGTGTGTGGGTGTGTGTGTGCGTGTGTGTGTTCAAACACAGACACAGAGAGCAGAAGAGAGGACAGGACGTATTAAAGTACCAATAAAAGAACCATCTTTAAAAAATATGTTGGATTCTTTACATTTTAGAGCCAGTTCCATTACAAAAGCTGATGTATAGTTTATTTTTCAGTGCCAGACATTTTGCAGTACTGTTGAATGCAGCAGCTACAAGGAAATGTTAAAAATAACATCCCACCCGCTCAGTTAGTGCAGGCTGCAGTATAACTGCTGAGCTAATTTACTGACATCATTATTCTACAAAGTATATGATTTACAGAAAAACATGCAGATGCATAATCTATTTTCCCATATTATATACATGGAGTTTTTATAGGTTAGAGTTCCAGTTAATTACAGACATGATAAAAGTATTGCATCAGTTAATTTGGAAAAAGGATGATATTTTGTGTTTTATGTCTTTCAGCTTCTCTTGCAGCTTGTTTTGTGAGTGACTTTGCTGATCTCTAAATAATTTGATTTATTCAGGGATAAAAAGAGTATTTGAAAGTGTTGAGAGTCACAGGAACCTTATTGATATTTTTGGGGAAGTTCGGAGTCAGACATCTTTCCCGACAAAGTTACGAGTGCTAATTGTTTCTGTTGCTGCGAAAATCCAAACCGGATGCAACAGTTTCACAATTATATAGGATGGAGTGTGTGTGTGTGTGTGTGTGTGTGTGTGTGTGTGTGTGTGTGTGTGTGTGTGTGTGTGTGTGTACCTTGCTGAAGCCCACAGGTTACTTGGGAGCAGATGAAAGTAGGCCAACCAGTGCTTGTTGTACACGAACTCTGACTACTGAAACTTTGAAAAAAAGAAAAAAAAAAAGATATGCAATGTGATAGGATTATTTCTGTCATGCCACAGGAGAACCGCTGTATGAAAACAATTAGTCTCATTTCTGCAGGTTTGATTAACACTCTACCTAATGTTTAAACCCCGAGGCCTTAAGACCACAGGAGACGGTGCTAATTAAAACATATATCCTCAACCTTCCACTGCTGGCTAATTAAAACATATAGCACCTTCAATCGTCAGAAATAGCTATAATACTTTCTGTGTTGATTGCTGCCTAATTAGAACATATTACCTTCAGTTGTCATTGCTGGCTAATTAAAACATATACCTCTGTTCTTCATATTTGGGCTTTCTTAAGGAATACTGATGCTTTTTTTGGCTCCTATAACCCTGTGGCTCTGAACCTTTTTTCTTTTTTTTTTTCATCTCACCAGGATATATGTATCTGGGTAAAAGGTGGAAGCCACAGTAAAAGAAGAAGGAAGAACACCTTTCAGGCATCTTTTATTTGCAAGTGTTATTTGAAGTGCAGGGGTAAAAATGATAACTGCAGCATTTGACATCAATGAATTAGTGTATGGAGTTTAATTATTCTCGAAACCTGCGTACATAGAAACCAGGAGTGTGCACGTGATACAAGAGCACTGAACAGCATCTATGAGCAGAAAAGCAACCTGGGAGGGAGCGTTTCTGCTCCGTATGCACAAATACGGTCGACCCTCCCTACGTGCTCGCAACTGCTCATCAAGCTGATTTTTGATACTTTAGAGATGGAATGTTATAGACGTAAATAACATGTAATAGACATGGTCACATACAGTACTGACCATGATGGGTTAATTGGCTTGGTTTGGTTTAATCACTGACACAGATAAACTATCACTTCCATATATGAAGAAGTGTTAGGCACTGTAGCAAAAGCCTTAATTCCGTCTAATCCAAGTTTCAGATTTACGAAACCAGAAAAAAGGGTGATTTCACATTTTCACTTCCATCCAGACCACATTAGACTGGGTTTAAATAATACGCCAATTTTTCAAACCTGGATTAGATTAACAAGGAGACTCTACAGACTCACTCAGACAGATTAAAACCCAGTTTCAGATTTGTGAAATCTTTATTTTGCTTATTAAAACAGAAAAAAGGGCAATTTCACATTTTCACCTCCATCCAGACCATATTAGACCAGGTTTAAGTCAGACACCAAATTGGTAAATCTGAGATAGATTTACTCTCCTCTGCTCTACAGACTCATTAAAACAGTTTTAAATATGTGAAACCTTTATTCTATTAGTGAAAAGTGAATAAGGGCCATTTCACTGTTTTCCCATCCAGACCACAGAACAGAAAATGTACTCTATAAAGATATTGTGTGATTGTATTTCAAAAAAAGGTAAAATTAACTTTTCCATCTTTGTTTTTAAGTGAGAACACGGAGCTCTAAACGTGAAAGCGTGCTGTGAATTTCTAGCTGCAAGATATGTGAATTGCTTCTTTTTTGTGTGTATTCACAAATAGAATAAAGGTTTTAACAAATCCTAAACTGTTTAATGACGCTCTGGAGTCCTGTAGGTAATCTGTTTTTAGATCTTGTCCTGGAGGGTCATTAGCAACATCTTTACACAGAGAAAATCATCATTTTAATGTGTCTTTAAGAATGATTTAGTGCAGCATCTGCAGACTTTGACTATCAGCATGAGTATAAAAGGCTTTATAATTTGATCATAACTTGACTTAAGATATTCTATCACATATTCTTGTTTTGTTAACTTAAAACATACATTCAACCATTTCTGGAAAGCAGTTGGATGATGTCACCAACGCCGGGTCAGGGTTAAACGTTTGCCCATTTTAGGCAGACACATAAATATTTACACAGTATATATTACAGCGTTTGCTGTTAAACGACACAGAAAATATGCTTTTGAAAAGACATCAGCTTATGCTAATTAGCTTATTTAGCAAGGGTGACCTTTTGTAAAGGGGTAAATTGTTGCCTTGAATGAAAACTACATTATTTCAGTTTTAACTTTTTTGATTACCTTTTTAATTGAATCAAAAGTTTACTTGATGAGTAATATGCTGAGTCACTTGCATGACCTGTGGCCCCAAGAAAATCAATTAACAACCTCCGAGTAGTTTGAAAAATTGTCCAGGTCATAAATATGAAAATTAAGCAATTTTCTAAATTTTAATTTTATTCATCCATGACATGATTAGATACTCTTTCTGACGACAAAATATGCTTGAATAATAAAACACAGAATTCAGAAAAATTACAACAGAAAACACAGAATTTGGGAAAAAAATAAAACCAATACCATAGGTCCTTAATTAAAGCACAGACTTTAATCTTTCTACACAACAATAGTTCAGGTTTAATGAGCCTGGCTCCTTCTGGTCTCCATAGAAAGATCTTTGAGGTATACAACATATATCTGTATAAGTATGTTTCTAACTGACCAAGCTGATTTGCAACAATTCATCATTACTGGGAATAAACGGCTGAATGTAGCATAAAAAAAGTTAGTCATGTTTAAAGTGAGATTGTAACTCCTCTGCTTCTGCATCAACACCTCTGAATGTTGTTTTCAAACCAGCCAATTTGATTAGAAGAAGCCTTTCAGTCTTATTTAGCTTGTAAATATTGTAAATATTATACATAACTACTGCGTTTAAAATAAGCATATATTTAATGATTAACTTCTTTAGCATTTTAGTGTAATTCATCGCTTCATTTAACATATTCAGAGACACATTTAGACTCAATGCAAGACTGTAATACCTGGTAATTATCATTATTATGGTTTATTTAATAGGGACAGATACAATATACATAGACAGGTGGGAACAACTGTCCGATGCAAGTATCACAGTGTTTATAGCTAATGTTAATTTGCAACACCTGTCCTGAGAAGGGTCTTTAATTCTAATTGAATTATCTGTTATTGTCTGTAAAAAGGACATCAGCATTTTCTAATCGTGTAAACTTCTACGCTAAGACATTACAAGGTGTCATGAAAGGTCCCTGTAATTATATAAATGTCCCAGTGTAATCTGTGTACACTATAACACCTGGTAAATGTGTCTAATATTGTATAACTGCCTCAATCACAGAGATACTGCGGCTTCCTCCAAGAACAAACACCTTGAATTATTCAGTGATTTTGTACATTTAATGCCTCTAATGGTAATTCTGTCCTCGATTTATCATTTCTGTTTGTTTTTCCGGATGAGGAAATTCATATCCACTGTACTGATATTAAATGGCTAAGCATGTGTGATTATCTTGACTCTTCCAGTTGGCTGGAGGGCTTTTAGTTCTGCGACTCTGCTCCCCATTCATCAGCTAATCACAGGCTGTAAATCACAGCAGTTCATTCTAATATCAACACGACCCTCATGCAAAATAGAGAAGCGATGTTTATGCAGAGGCTCTATAATACCCTTGGCAGTCACATGTCTCTGATTTTGAAGATTCATCAGATTATTTCAGGGTTTACACTGGAACAAATCAGATTTAGAAAAACATGAGAAATATAAGAATATCTTATTAATGTCAGCGTCGTGCAAAAATATATATAAGAAAGACATGTTTCTAATTATTTTGTATTACACGTGTGGGTACAAAGGAGATCAGTGATTATGCATTGGAAAATGAAGGAAACTGTGTTTTTTTATCTTATTTTTACTGCTGAAAAATTGAGTATAATGCTATCTTTAAAAATAGGAAGCTTGCAGGAAAGTCTGTTTCGTCAATTTGCATGTTCTTTTTTTTCTGGACATTTTTATCTGCTTTCAAAAGAAGTTTAAAATAAATTCTTTGAAGACTTTGGAACAACCTGGTTCTAAGTTTTAAACAGACTCTGTAAATAAAGTTCACATTTCTCCTAATAACAATGTACTGAAAACAGTGAAAGCTCATTTCTGTAGTTGCATGTGTGTACTCAGTAATAAGCAGCACTGAAGTCCTTTGAATATGACAGGTCTATATTTAGAAGAAAAAAACCTTAAACTCTGTGTAATACAGTGATGCTAAGTTTAATGTAAAAGCACATCTGATTTGGATAATGCAGGGTTAAAATCAGCTCTTATATTTTCCTGTGGGAAGTCCAACTACTACTCTCTAAGAATAGTGCTCATTAACCTTCCCATTCTTCTTCTGTCTCCGTCTCTCTGACTTATTTATCGTCATTACTGCTGTCTTCAGATTTTCTTTGTCACTGAAGACGTTGTTTTCAAAACAGTCCCCAAGGAGGAAATGGAGGGCTGACTGCCGGCTTATGTAGCAACTTACCAACATTTTATATCACACTAACAGAAGTTCTCTCCATTGATGCAAGAGTCTATATGTTGAGTGTTTCTAATGCATCCGTAACCCTGACTGTATCCATCCTGTGATGGCTTGAATGTTACAGTAAAGTTATGAAGACCTCCTGCACATTTAAACAATCTGTATATACGCATGTTCAAGTTACTCCTCTTTCATTTAACATATGTCATATAAGTTAAGCACCTGTGTTTGTTTAAAAGCATTAAGTACACTCTCTTTGTTGCTCCCACAGGGGAAACACCTCCATGTCTGAAGACTTTCATCACTTCACTTCTCAAAGAGGGAGGGGAGTACGAGGCAGTGGTGCAGCTGCAATTCTTCAAATTCAGGCTCCAGAACAGACATTCAGAGGCTGGAATGAACATACTATCTTGAACGATATCAAGACGTTGGAAGAGTGAGCACTAGGCCTCATGAACATAAAGAGTCTATCATTTAATCTGAGCCGCTATGATTGAATCATTACATCAAATACTCATTTCTTATTTCAGATACATGTTGCATACCTCAAAGATCTTTCTATGGAGACCAGAAGGAGCCAGGCTCATTAAACCTGAACTATTGTTGTGTAGAAAGATTAAAGTCTGTGCTTTAATTAAGGACTTATGGTATCGGTTTTATTTTTTCCCAAATTCTGTGTTTTCTGTTGTAATTTTCCTGAATTCTGTGTTTTATTATACAAGCATATTTTGTCGTCAGAAAGAGTATCTAATCATGTCATGGATGAATAAAATTTAAATTTAGAAAATTGCTTAATTTTCATATTTATGACCTGGACAATTTTTCAAACTACTCGGAGGTTGTTAATTGATTTTTTTGGGCCACAGGTCATGAAAGTGACTCAGCATATTACTCATCAAGTAAACTTTTGATTCAATTAAAAAGGTAATCAAAAAAGTTAAAATTGAAATAATGTTTTTTTCATTCAAGGCAACAATCCCTTTACAAAAGGTCACCCTTGCTAATGAAGCTAATTAGCATAAGCTGATGTCTTTTCAAAAGCATATTTTATGTGTCGTTTAACAGCAAACACTATAACAAGGTTAATTAAAAGCCAGAGCCTTATAGTGAAAGACAGCAGCAGGTCATCATCACTGAGCTGTGTGAGGTTGTGAGAGTGGCTTTCTGTTGTTTTTAAATTTTGGAAACTAAGTGATTCAGTCAGAAGTATCAGGTCCAGTCAGACAGTGCATGCCAATGGCTAATAATCACTCTTATAGTGTACACATAATATATTAACTTTACTACACAGACACAAGTGAATACAGGTACAAATAGGCAAAGAAAGAGAAGAAAATATACTCAAATCTTTACTGTTAAAATCTGACGTGTTGTTACCACTTAAAACCAGAGTTAGGTCATCTGTTTCTATCCCTGTGTCTGCTACAAGCTTCCATGTGTCTCTACTGAGAACCAAAACAAAAGTCTTAAGTGGCCGTCACTGTATCCACCATGTTGATTTTGCTCTTTTATACACACATTTGTCTTCCATATGCTCTGTATTCTCTCCTGTTGGATGATACTGTGCTTCTTCTTTTTCTTCCTTTCTTTGTGCTTAAAGTCACAGCTGTTGTTCACATGTCTAACAAACTGCGCGCTCTCTCTCTCTCTCTCTCTCTCTCTCTCTCTCTCTCTCTCATTTCGTCTCATCTCTTGATCATTTTACTTTTCTTTTTTTTTTATACTATTTCCAGCTCTGTCCCATCTGGACAAACCACGAAACATCAAACAGACATATACATCTGGCCTTGTCATGTTGACATCTGTAGTGTGTGTGTGTGTGTGTGTGTGTGTATGTGTGTGTGTGGTTCTGTCAGTATTGATGCAGTGATGATTTATTGCTGCATGTACCTATGACATTGTCACACACACACACAGGAACATGTAAGGTTAATACTGAAAACAAGACACCATGTGCAGTGTACCAAGTGTAGCATGAAAACAATGAAATCCCATTAACGACAAAACCAAACAGTTCCTGTGTTTTACAGGCTGGCTGATTTTTATACGACAGAATGTGGAGAACATGTTAGATTTTCTCTGAAACAGGATTTAACTGAAGTTTAAAGAGGAACTTGCACTTTACACATCAAAGTCTGTTTACAGGCCTCAGAAAGTACTACTGTGCATCTGGAAAACATATAAAGCCTTCTGTCGCTCCAGATGGAGCTGTGTGAAATCAAATAAATTGCCTTGAGTGACATCACTTGAGTCAGCATCAGTTGGTTGTATGGGTTTTAAAATTTTAGAAAAAAAGTGACAGTTACCAGATTTCTGTAGCGACTCCATTAGCTACATTAGCTGCCACTGGCATAACAATTAATCAGACTGATTTGCATTGTGGAAATGTAGGAGACAGGTTTTGATTGTTACATATTACTAACAACACACACACACACACACACACACACACACACACAGGTGAAGTGGTTTGGTGGAGAGATTCAGAAGCATAATTACACTGAGTGAGTATAATTCTCCTCACTTTCCATATGGACACACAGAGGACAGTGAGTGTTGTGCTGGCTCTGGTCACCGCTGTTCACACTCGCTCAGAGTTGCCTGTGAGTTTGTATGTGTGTGTGTGTGTGTGTGTGTGTGTGTGTGTGTGTGTGTGTGTGTGTGTTGTATAAGATAAGTTTAATATGACGGTGTGTCGTTATGAGGTTAAAATTGTATTATACTTTAATGTGTAATTATCATTCCATAATTTTTCATCTTCTTATCCATTTTATTCATCTGATGTTGTTTTTTCTCTTTTAATGTCTTTTCTTCTAGCAAACCTAGTTTTAGTCTAGCTTTTATTACACTTGATCTTTTTTTTATTTACTTTTACTTTTGTTGTGTGTCTTTTTAATCTATTTTAACCTAGTTTTTTACATTACATAATATTTACCTGTATTAAAGGTGCTATACAAATACATTGGTTGATTGATGGTGATGTGTAAACATTAAGTTATAGTAAAGAATACTTACATACTTGCAGCCTCACATTATCTTAGAAGAATGATCTTGATCAGTTCCTCACTGAGAGGTTACACACTTTATATCTAGATGGAAAAGTCAGTGTCACAGCCAATTAACTCAAGAGGTTGAGCCCAATGTCTATAAATACATTTATATGTGTTTTAGTGTTAATTGTGCATGTATTACAAGCCATACAACATCACAATCACTTATTTGAGTATGTTAATTAAATTACCAAGAGCAGATACCGAGGCAGCACAATTTACAGAGAAAAAAAACACATTTATCAATCAAGCGTCAACTAGATTGCAATTCACACATTAACTGTTTAAAGATGACAAGCCTCACAGTAAACCTTTCTAATGCCTTTATTTCTCTTTGCTCTCACACCTGGCTTCCTGCTGTTTCCTGTGGTTTATAATTGTACCATTTATGACTTTAATTAGAAACAAACCAAAGTCACACACAATGGTTTTGCTAATATGAAGAAGTGCACGTTCTGTTCTTGATCTCGTTCTTCCTCCTCAACCTTTTTTCTCTGTTTTTCCTTACCATTATTTTCTGAGCTTAGATACAAATACATGCAAATTGAATATTTCTGGCATTGGTGTCAGTGAATTGAAGCGCTCTCCCACAGCCAGTATGTCAGACTCTCTGTTGTTGTGGCTTTCACAGTTACTACCAGCAGTAAAAGCCACACAGTGCTGTTAGTACTGCATATCTCGAGAGAAACAACATTTATGAAAGTGGATTCATGAGGATGCAATGCTAAAATGACTCTGTTGTTGTGCTCTCTTTATTTTTATTTTTTATTTTCACTGTTGTGAAAATTCATTCTTATTTGGAAGTATAAAGTAGAGTGTGGAAAAAACATGGGGACACAAACATTCATCAACATATATGCTGATAAATCATCTTGCCTTTATTTGATAAATAATTTAAATACACCAAAATGCCAAAAGTAAAGCTGGAATAATAACACTGCATTATTCATTGCTGCTGCCCGAATCGTTGTGTGAAATTTAAACTTATAAATCTAAGAGTTTCAAAAGGTGTTACTAAAAGTAAAATGCATATTTTAAAACAGTGGCTACAACACTGTTAATATACCATGCATGTCTCGGTCTCCTTTCTTGATTAATGGTCTATTTCTCTTATGGATAATCTGTCAGAAAGAGGTGACCATGAAAGCATATCAGCAAATTAAATTCTTAAAACTTAAGTATTAATATATCTAAGATCAAGGGTCCAACTAACTATCTCAATCTCAAAGTATTCAATTAAACATGATACAACACAGAGAAGAGCAGCAAACCATTCACCCTTTTTTTTACACTTGATGAATGATTTTGTTTCATTGATTATTATAATGTGTTTATAATGTGTGTGATTAATGTTATGTTGAATTATTATTTTTTTGACTGTTTTTTTGCTATGAGGTCCGGGAATTATGAGTTTCTCAAAGGAAACCCAAAAAAAGGAGCATCTGGGGAAAAAGGCACCTTCAAGCACAGTAGAAACCAGCGAAAAATATGCTTTAGGTGTCACAGCACTAAAAACAAGATATGTATAAAAGGCCTGGTCAGTAGTTAACTGTGTCTTTACCAAATATTCTAAAGTAAGACCTCTGTCAAAAGAATTGGATTAATTGAACTCTCTTAACTTCACAAGCTTGTAAATCACTTGTTTCAGTCTGATTAATCTCACCTGTATTTGCTATATAAAGCAATGTGCTTAATTTACAAAAACCTTATCAAATAAAGAGAAGAATTTCACACCATGGAGCTTCCATCCCTGCTGTTGGGCCTCCTGCTGTTAGAAGATGAATTTTTGAGGACTTGAACCAATTACAAAGTCTTAATACAGCTGCTGACGGTGTGTCATCATAGCAGAGCTGTACTGTGACAGACATAAAGTGGAAATGGTAAATAACATATTTCTAAAGCACAGCGGCCCAATGATATAATATAATAGGTTATGATATATAAAATGTAATAATGTATGATATGAGAGACAGTCGAGGGAGGAAACAATCGCATAGATATTGAGACAGAACATTATTGCACAGTAGGTGATGTTACACTGTGAGGTGCAACACAGACCTGGACAGAGAACTACAGAAACCCTGAGGCAGCTGTCAGAGTGAAATCTAATTTTTACACTAAATTAAGGTATATTGAGGCATTATGATGAGTCAAATTAGTGTACTTTTGCACTGTGGAGAAAGTGGAACTGTGTAGAGAAAGGCGTGAAGTTTTGTCCGTACCTAAGAGAGTATTTGAAGTATTAAAACATTTTTAATGCCACACAAGTTGTCTTAAATCACTGATATGTACGACTTAAGAGTCTATAGTGGTTCTTGCATGAGGTAATGCCGTTTCTGAGAAGTTGACGGTAACAGGAAAAACTTTTTCGACTCCTACTTGACACTTAGAGGATGTAGAGAATAAATGGATGAGGGGACTACATATAAGCTCTGAGGGACGCCGCGAGAGAAGAACGCTCAGGAAGATGAAGGATCGCCTATTTTCAGTGAAAACGTTCTGTTTAACAGATAGGACCTGAGACAATTAACTGCTGTACCGGAGATACCCACCTACTGCTCAGGGCGATCAATTAACAGTGCATGATCAATGGTGTCATATGAGGTCCCACTAAAAAAGAACAAAAATCACTCTTTAACCCAGTGTTTCCAGTATATGGTCTCAACGGTGGCGCAGCACTGCATGTTAATGATGAACATTATTACTGAAATTTTACATTGTACAATTATAATGGCAAGAAACACAAACCATGCACACTTTCTGACTGGAGCTACAGAAACACATATTTGACCAGCAACTGTACTCAGGAAAACAGAATAGCTACATATAAAAAAAGACATCACACAGAAACATGTACTCATCTGCATGAAATATTCTCACAAACCATGAAATTAACTGTAAATCTAATAAAGAAAAATAAAAACAGGAGAAGCTCTACGTGATCAGTCACTAGCGGTGCTGCTGCATGTACACCATGAGGCAGATTCATTTCCTTAAGATTATGACCGTATGTAAAAGAAACAATGATTGCTTTTTCAACCAATATGTGCAGCATAGATGGTAGCTGTGTGTTACAGGAGATTGTTGCTTCGTTACATGAGACAGGATCATTTGTTTATTATGAGGAAACATGTTTGGCTCAACGCAGACCAGAAGCTGAGGAGGTGCTGCACAGATTGTTTGTATGATGTGACTGCTCAACAAAAACTAATCTTTAAAAAAAAAAAAAAGATGAATAATAGATGTGTTTACATAAATAATATCAAATAAACAAACAGATTCAGTATTCAGTGAGAGGAAACATTTCCATTGAACATGCTACAAGCCCAGTTCTTCAATAAAAGAATGGGTTAGGCTTTATTTTGCACATTTAGTACTGTGTTTAATTCTTGGTTATTTACTTTTATTTATATTCCTACTTATTTATTTTTTATTTCATTTTCACACAGGCAGAGTGGGAGCAGTGAGAATAAATTAAGTGACATTATTTGGTTTACTTTTTCCTAATTTATTAGATTTTAGCTGCAAAATAGTGCCAATTATTTCTTGTGTGTGAAATTAATGTTTAAACTTTCATTTAAAATTTCATAAGCTATGTAATCTTAAACGGTTGATGAATTACTGATTATTAATAAAGCCAATGATCACTATGTTAAACAGTACGTGTCAAAGCATTTCATAACCTACAGCAGGGGAGAAAAATGATGGAGTGAGTGTGAGTGGTGCAGAGAGAAGCTCAAAGTCAGTCCTCAGGAATGTCTGAGATGCTGAGTCAGTTTGAGACATTTGATGCTTGCTTGAGATGAGTAGGAGGGAATGATCAACATTGTCAACGTCTTCTCTAAAGATCTATAGCTGAAGCAGCAGAGTCATTCATCACTTTAAGAGCTGTCTCGGTGCAATGAAGAGCTCTGCAGCCAGATTGGAACTTCTCAAATAACTCAATCTAACTAACTTCAAACTCTGTGTGTGTTTTTTATTTGATATAACCGAAGCAGAGACACAGCCACACAGCTTGAGGTCATTTTGAGAGGGTAATCTATCTTCCTTTGTCCTGTTTGTTTTCTTTTGCAAAACAGTGCAAAGTACTCTGATGCAAGCTTCTTATTGGGTGGCCTAACCATCGATCCATCTAACTGCACCTTTACGTCACTGTTTTTACTCAATGACAGTAAAATACATTATTATGATATCTAACATTTTTGGACTAATGTACAATCATTAGCAACCAAACATTTAACATCTGTTCTGCATTTAGCAGATTATTTATCCAGGGTAATTTACAATTTAAAAAAATAAGAGTAACACAGAGCTAATAAAAGCATGAGTTATAGTTTCACCTTGCCGTCCTTTCTTTCTCTTTGTTTATGCTTGCAGGAACTGTAATTAACGTTGGTGAAAAGCATCCTGAGAAGCTGATACCACGTTTGAGTAATTCTAAACATGATCAATGCTTAATCTATCTTCTTTAACAAACATGATAAATGCTTGAGGCACCAGATTCAATCTCTCCACCAGTAACTTATTAGAGGTGTTTTCTTACACACACACACACACACACACACACATTTTCTGCACACACACACCATTGCACTCTCATTTACTTCCACAAACGCACTCATTTATTTATGTATCTAATCAATCTTTGCTCAAGATTTTAACCTAGATTATGACTAGGGGCTGCAACTAACTCCTATTTTGATTATCATTTAATCGGTTGATTATTAATTAGATTAATTGATTATAAATTGAATAAAAAGGAAAGTGCAAAATGTTATTATTTCCAACATTTGAAAAAAAACTTAAAATGGTTATTCTTGTTAAAGTTATTATTCCTTTACTTATTCCTTGTCTTCTTGTACGGTGCGCTTCTAAATAAATGGAGGTAGAACTGGACTATGGAGAAACGGTTCTGCAGGAAAACACTCACTCACTCTAAATGAACATGCTCTGGACTAAAGCCGGCTCTCTCTAAGAAGCATTTAGATGGTGTTGAAGTGCCAGGCGTGTATAGGTAGGACTCTGCTAACCTGGCTAAGGTGGGATGTATTTATTCTCGTTAACCTTCCACCAATGTGGTGGATTTCCTTCCTTGGCAAGAGGCCCGTCTCAACAGTATGTGAAGACTTTGTTCCTCCCTTGGCTGTTGAAATCCTCAGCTTCCTCCTCTCTATTATCTTCTTCACTGCTGATTTGGGAATCTAGGATTAAAAGTAAAGAGACAGGAGTTGTAGGTCCAGCAGCTGTAGTAATGGTGGAGGTGGTTCAGTCACACATACTGTCATGCTGCTGCTGCTGCTGCTGCTGCTGATGATGATCCACCTCCCTTCTTACTCCGAGTGTCTGTGTTTGCATTTAGACTCACACATTAAAGACTACCCTCAGGTTTTTCTGAACCTTGGGTTTAGAATCACAGAGGATCGCTGTGTTTGGTGCCTTGTATGAGAAAGTAGTCTCCTTCTTCCATCACTGTTGAAGCTGCTTGAAAAGACTGCACTCCACTCTGGGTGGACTTCACAGGTGGATGAACTGTTGAGATTGTGATATCATCTCTCCACTCATATACCCAGTCGCACATTCAAAAAGTTTAAGAGCAGTGGAAAGCTTTTCAAGGAGGCTCCACTGGCTTTTAAGTCAAGGTATGGTGACAGTTGAGGTGTTCCCATTTGTTACCCTTTTGTCTCAGCTTGTTGTTGTTGTTTTTCGAATGCTCCATGAGCCATCTTGCACTCCAAATAGCTTTTTCTCTGCTTGAATGCTTCGATGCAGAATTGATTGCCTATTGCAAGGGGGGAGACGTGCAACAGACAGAGGACCACCCATGCAGCACTATATTGGCACTATTGTCATGCACAGTGGTGATAATCTCAATAGGAGGAATTTCAAACCAGGCTGTGAGCTCTTCTAACCATTCTGCAATGTTGGACGTCCTTCAGTGGCGTGACGGCGAGGCAGATTGACTTCATGTTCCAATCTTCTCCTTTATAATGACCAATGTAGGGATTCAGTGTCAACACTTCAGTACATACATCAGGGGTGAGAGCTATTTTGCCGTTTGTGGCTTTTATGGCACTCCTGGATTGTGTCCTTGTACTACTTCTCCATCAGTCTGGCGAAATGGGTCCTTGAGGAAAAAGCGTAACCAGGGATGAAGATGTGAATGATTTTTCTGAATCCTTCATCCTCCACCATTGATAGTTTGCCTCAGGTTGGTTAGCAGCAGATTCTGGATACTATCAGTCAGAGCAGCCGCTTGCTGTGTCGTGCATGGGGACATACAGTCACTTATTTTGAGTTGTTTTTTTCCTGATATAAGAGACAATATGAGTTTATGCAAAGCAGCACAACGCAATACATGTCTTGTTGTTTTATTTAATAACTGCTGATGTAAAAGGCAAGTACAGACAAGGCTACTACTATAAAGAATTGAAATTAAATAAAAGGACATGCACTGAGAATAACAGTAAAATGTAACTAATATATATTTGATCACAAGTTTCTCTTGTGAAGAAATAAAGGATTCACTTCAGACCGTCTCGGACTAATGTTATGAAATATTCCAAAAACTCCAAATACTCCAGTTTCTCTCCGACCTAATCTCAGCTAATTAGTGAACACTTTAAAATAGCTTTATCAGGGGCCTGGCTATATTGATCCATCACAAAATGGAGAGAAAACAGACAGAAGATATTTCTGTCTGTTAAGGTCTTGACACACCGGGGGCGTGTCGGATAAACGATATGAAAATGCCAAATACTCGCCTGAGAATATCTCACCTCAAAACTGTTCACACCGGCGGTGATAGAAAAGACTAGGGATGTGCATGAGCCCATATTTTCATGTTGTGTTAACCAGTGGGTGGTCAGAACCAATAACAAATATTCACTGCATGTAAATAGATAATGCGACAAAAAATAATAATATAAGCTTTAACTGAACAAACTTATCATCTAAATGATAATCACGCTTCATATTGTTTCAAGTACATTTCTTCATTTATACAAACATGCAAGAGTAACATTGCATATTTTGCAGCCGACAATCTTCTCTGAAGGCTAATAAGAGATCTGTTTCATTTCCTGTAAATCATCACGTTAGCTACACAAGGCACAGCAAAGGATGGCTTACTGCCCCTTTTGCACCTTTTCACTCCATTGGCGCTGCATTGAATGAATCATCTTTACTTGTCGACCATCTTTGATTACTTTAATGAAGTAGTCAAACATGGTAGACGACTAACAGATGATGAAATTCATTGCCAAGTATTTTTATAGTCCATTTCAAATTGATTAGTTGTTGCAGCTCTAATCATGACACAGCAACAATCTCACATTACAGGTTGTGTAAATGACAGTTGCCATCACACTGTTCATAGAAACAATGGTACCTGACTCCAGCTCTGATTCATACCATTTATGAGGTGTTGTAAAATGTGAGAGATGTTATGAGGCTGAGCTTGAAAGCACAGACACATTTCTTATGTTTTCAATTTTTCGCTTCTGTAGCTCATATTGTTTTTCATGTTGTGTGTTTGTCTGAAAGCAAGTTAAAAAAAATCTTTTTTTTTGGTCCTTTAATCTTCAAATCCAATTATCAAAAGTTAAACTAAGAAACATTTCCCCCCCTTCATTCCTTCTCTTTTTCTTTGTCCTTTATCCTTCCCCTCTCTGTCCTTCCTGTTTTATTTCTTGGTTGTAAAACTGTGGCCTGAACGGTTCTGTCAGTTCAATACTGCAACACATGCATGGTTGATTAAGCTAATTCTCTGAGAGCAGCTGGCCAGAATTGAAACCCTAACAAGTATATATACTAACTGGCTTTCATCCTCATTTTCTATCTACAAGTTCATCTGCTTCTAGTACAGTCAAACCGCAGACTGTTACTGATTTGAAATGTTGATTCAGTTTCATTAGCAAACTGAATTTTCAATCTCTCAAATAACCAAATATGAAAAAAACCTGTTTTCCACACTTTCTTAATTGTCCATTAATATTAAATTTGATCCAATATTGTCTTACTGAAGGTTTCACCTCTATAAAAACAGACTTTTCTAACTATGAAGTGGGAATAATATCCTGACATTTTCAGTGTACCTTTAGAGGAGATATATTCAGCTTCTAAACCATAAGTTGTATAGTGTGACCTTTTCTATGTGGCATAGAGCTAACTGTGTTGTTCTATCAATAATAAGAGCTGTCAGTAATACTCTCCCGATAATGCCCGTCTCTCTGTCCCTTGGCCTATATCTCTCTTTTTGTTTATGTGCTTTGTTTCTCGTCCTCCTTATCTCTCTGCTCCCCTCTGCTGTTATAATTCAAGCCTCATTTTAGCCTCAGAAATTAATCTGAACTTCCACAATGAGCTTAGATGGCATTACATATGCAGACACAAGTCTGATATTAAAAATCCAGCTTTGTCGCAGAAGAAGCGGCTGTGAGGAAGAAAACATTGTATTTATATTCAGCAATACCCTGTTGATTCACATTTGAAAATGCTGGATTTATGTTTGGGGGGAAATGACATGCTTATGTTTTACTACATGCTATCTGTGATGTGATGCCCTGCTGCTGGGACTCATCCCTTCAGTCTTCTACAGTTTACATGTATCAAACCCGGGGCATACAATTAAATTACATATTTAATAAATTGGCAATGAAATAAACCAATATTTTAAATGTGTAATTGAATATATTAATAATATATTAAATAAATATTAATGAGAAATGTATGTAAATATCATTAAAAATATATCTCCCTAAATTAAATTAATAATTAGGCAATAAAATGAGTAAATAGGCTAAATATCTGGTGTTCATAAGTATGTAGATCAGCAGCGCAAGTTATAGATAATCAATTCATACTCAATCAGTACTGTAATGGTAATCATGGCATTATTTACAATAATCAAATTATTAGTAATAAATAATTAAAGGTACATATAAATGTACCAATTCATTGTCAAAAACACACCTACATGTATGAAAAAACAAAAATGACATTAACTGTGAGTCTGGCACTTCATGGTGATGACGGTCAAACCCAGGATTATTAATCTGAAGTAGACTGAACACTAATGATTTAATACACCTCTTTGGTAGAGGTCTGCGTTTTGAGTGCATTTTCTATGAATGAATTAATGAGAACAGGCTCTCCCAAAAGTAATTTACAATCTGTATAAACTATCAAACTGAAAAGTATGGCTTATTTTTACATCCTCCACTGCCTTGCATTGATATTATCAAAATATTTCCTTTTTTTATTATTATTACATTACTTTTCCAGATGTTTCAGGTTTACCATTGTATAGTTTCTGCATCAGTATCAAGATATTTCCTATCAAAGTCATATTATATCGTGACATCATTACATAGGTGCTACTGTCATTCTGGAGAAGGTGTAAAGCTCTGAAGGCACATGATGCATGTTCTGTATCTGTCTATCAGTGCTTTCCTCATATCAGACTCAAAAGTTAACCATGTAGTGAAAACAATAAACCATGAGTTGTTCATAAATCAATTTACAGACGAGGATATCAGTAAGAACACATCCTTCTCTATTGAAAGGGACCTTGAGAACTCTGTAACACACTGACTGTAGATTCATTTCAAATGTAAGTGTATTCATTCTTCTTTGGTCCCGATTCTTGTTTGTGTTGATAAATCACAACTTAAACCACATTTTAATGAATGCAGAATCAGCTTTTTTTTTGACAAATTATTCTGCTCTTATTTCATATGTAATGAAATACTGGCACGTGGCTCTGTAAACATGGCGGTTCATGACTTAGTAATGACACCAAACTCAACAGGAAATTGAATCGGAAGAACGCAGCGCTCGCCCCACTCTGAATGATATTACGATTAGAGGTGGTGGGGAGAGTGTGTGTGTGTGTGTGTGTGTGTGTGTGTGTGTGTGTGTGTGTGTGTGTGTGTGTGTGTGTGTGTGTGTGTGTGTGTGTGTGTGTGTGTGTGTGTGTGTCTGCTCAACCTTGTGCACAAATGTGTGTGCGTCTGCATGTGCGTGTGTGTCTGGCTGATTAGGTCTTGGTGCTAATGCATTTATAACCATTAGCCCGAACATTCATCGATCACAGCCAACATATGCAACATTAACAGCAGAAATCTGTGTGTGTGTGTGTGTGTGTGTGTGTGTGTGTGTGTGTGTGTGTGTGTGTGAGAGAGAGTGTGTGTACCTCCTAAAGTGTATAGTGTGTATATGTGCTTAGGCCATTGTTTTGTGTGTTGTTTTTAATGATTGTGCATAAGTGAGGAAAGTGCGGCACAAAGAAGTCACATTTATCCATTAACAGCATCTCCCCACATTTCCTAATCAATCCGTTTGTTACCCCATTAAATGTTGTGCTGCATTACACCGAGTGCATACACATACTGGTAAGAATAGTGTTTAGTTTTTTGTTTTTCTGTTGTTGTTTTTTTCTGGGCCCATCACAGCCAGCACACAGTTTAAAGTACACATAATTTGCTGCTGTTTTTAATCTTCAATGCATCATCAATCCTTTAAAAATCTGTTTTTGAATGAATTTCAGGTGAGAAACTGGCCGTGCAGCTGAGGAACCAACCTTCAGTTTACATCTATCAAAGCACATTTTAAACACTTTACAACTGAGTAGATTTATATAACATGAGACATACTTAACGTCAAGAGCCTGAAGCCAGAGACACCTGCAGTACTGCGGTGTGTATCAATAAAGTGCCAGTTTACATTCTGTGCTTTTGACAACTCTTTGCAAAAAAACATCTGAATGCAAACAGAAACAAAAATCACTTTTGAAAATGCATGTCTATTTCTATCATTACAGTATTTTCCATTCACATTCAGATTCAGACTTCATGTTTCATGTTGAAACAAGGTGTTTTTTTTAGTCAAATTCAGCCCAAGTAGATAGCATTAAGCTAATCAAAAAGCTATGTCTCTGTAATGTAATTACTTCTTAATGCACAGAAGCACTGTCATAATTATATGAGTTAATGGAGGAACAGTGAGAAAGTGGTAGGAATTAATAAGTGCATACTTCTTCCTTCTTCTTTAATACTGGGTATCTGCCAATAGATAATAGATTAATAAATATAGAGTGTGCAAAATAAAATAGGTTTTTGTTCAAAATGATGTTATATGAATGAATGAAGAATGTGATCCTGGTTTGTGAGGAAAGAAACACGACGGCTCTATTGTTCATGGATTGAGTACAGACACCAGGTTGCAGAGAGCAACATTAACCAGACAACAACTAAAGTTCAGTTTTGGCCTGTCATCAAATTAGAGACAGATGTAACATTAATCTTCAATAACTAATATCACCCGCTGCAGGCGACGTTTGTTATTTTTAAAGAGTGATAAGCAACAGTCAGAACCGGCCAAATAATGAGAAGCTGCTGCATTTTTCAGGCGGCCAGCAGCCAGACAACTACTTACAGCTCACCTGCCTTTCCTGACTTGAATTCTGTGACGTTACGAGTACAGCACTATGAAAAAATATGCAAGATGAGTCTCTGACCTTTAACACCTGAGCCTGCCTACAGTTTGTTAAGGCTCCTCCAGTACCTGTTTCAGATGCATGTACCTCACCTACTCCATTGATCCCTTCACATCAGAGCAAGGAACCAATGTACGCAACACATCAACAATGTCTAATCTTCAAGTATATGAAGAATAAAGCGGATTAAACCTTCATGGGATTTGCAGGGGACGTTAACGCCCTGCCTAAGATAGAAAGCTATGATCCAACAACATTATAAAAACGTAAGCTCCCTAAAGGTGTAGGACTAGAAAAGTTCCTTACTTCATCCTACACCCTTTTCAAACATTGAATAGTTATTATTCTGCCTATATATATTTTATTTGGTTATTTTAGCGTAATGTTCAAAATATATGAAATTAGAACAATGCCTGAAAATAAAGTAAAGCCATAATAATATGGTGATAAAAGGCTACCAGCTGAATTGACATCATGCCTATGTCAGTATATCGTTATAGGCAATGCAAGTCAAATATATTTGTACGGCACACTTCAACAAAAATTCAATGCAATTCAAAATGCTTTACATAAAATATAAAATGCATCAAGACAGAATATAAAAGCAACTCACAGCAAAATAAAAAAAATACTTTAAATTAATTAAAAATGTTAAATTGGAAATGAAATTTAGCTAAAAATAGAATAAGACCAATAAAAACAGGAGAATAAAAAGTTACAGTGCAGTGTGAGATATCAGCCCTAAAACTGTGATTTAATAAAAAAGCAGCAGCAAACAGAACAGTCTTGAGTTGAAGCAGACCTGCAGTCTTCTGGGATTGTTCCAGATATGTGGAGCATAAAAACTGAGTGCTGCATATCTCCATATTTAGTTGAGTTTTGACTCTGGGGACAGAAAGCAGACCCCGTCCCAGGTGACCTGAGAGCTCTGGATGATACATAACGTAGCAGCCTAATGGCAAGTATAGGCAGACGCAACCCATGTAGGGGATGACAACAGGATGTAGGTATGTCATGTACAGTTTGTTTTTAGTGCACTTATGTAATGTGAAATGCATAAACTGAAAACTAACCGGATCTACTGTATGCTGCCTCTCTCGCCTGCGACCATCGAGTCACGATTTAACACAATCATTGTTAGAAATCTGCTCCATATACATACAAAAGCATCCATCATTATATTGAGTGTATTGACTCAACTTGGCATTCAAAAACTTGACACCTCCTCGTCTTTTCTTGTCTTGTTCTCTCGCACCATCATACTTTCCTCTCCCCCTCGAGAGATTTTTCCCTCGATAAGCCCTCTGTCCAATCATTTTAACCACTGACAAATTCTCCACATCACAGCATAGATTACCTCACTAAGAGTCAACAAAAAGCTCTGCGTCTCCTCTATCAGCCCAACAATCCCACCTAAGACCGAGGGATTACTCCCTGAGGGATCGACAGCGGGGTAAATAGAGAGATGGAGAGAGAAAGAAAATGAGATGTCGGTATAGAGAAAATAAGAAGAAAGGATGGGGGAAAAAAAGAAAAGAAAAAAGAGCTTTAGTGAGTAAAGGAGGCATGGAGGGAAGGAAATAGAGTAAGGGGAGGGGAGAGAAGGAATCTGTAGAGGTAATCCCCAAGATTCAAGGCTTTGTACACTCCATCAAGGATGCATGGACGGGACTACGGACGGAGGTCAAAGGACGGATGAATGGAGGATAAAGTAATGGATGAGTAGAGCGATAGAGGGAGTCATAAAAGAGGTAGTGTAAAGGCAGGCAGGGAGAAAGGGGAATAAAGTGAAAGATGGATGGATATAGGTAGAGAGAGGGGGTTTTAAACAGTGTTTTAGAGGAGTGGATTGGGGCCAAAGGACCACTAACAGCATTGGGTTCACTTAAAGGGTCAATCTGATGGCTCACCGTCTGCTAATTCTGCTTTTCTAGAAGGAGTTTCATCACTTCAATGCTCGTTTCCTGCCAGAACAATCTCACTTTACTGTTTACATTTTATAACTGTAATTGAAAGCTAACAAAACTCGTGCGGACAAACCCTCACGTCTTTGGGCTCAGACACCATATAGAGTGACCTCCAAGGCGGTCAACATAGACAACCTGTGTTTGTAAAAGCTGGCGTATTGGGATATTAAATATTATTTGAAATTATATAAGCTGCTTTCAGTTGCTGGCTGGTACTGAGCCTGTCACAATAATGATGTTATCGACTTATCTTATAATAATGCAATTATCAACATCATCATGTCTAAATATCGAATTGTATGATACATGGACATCACCATTATTTTTTTGACCTCAATATTGCTACACTTTCCTTTAGCAGCTAAGCTATTCGTGTCATATTGGCTAAGCGAGGAGTGTCCTCTATTCCTCACTGTGCATGTCCTGAGTGGAGACTGCAGAAGACTGAAGAAAGGTAAATAACTTTGTCCTCAACCATAATGGCAGTCTGATTTTACAGAAATGTAGCGCCCACTTTCCAATCCCACCCCTTGCCCTGCTTGTATTATTATGCTATAATATTATCATTATATCAGTGGTGTAAAATGGTCTTCAAATGACAATAATATTGTTTATTGCGATTATTTCTGAGGCAATATATCGTCCAACAAAAGTACCAATAAAAACTAGTGTATAAGTTGCACCAGTGTATAAGGCACAGTCTATTTTGGGGGGTCTCATGCTGGGAAAAACACTTTTCTATTACAGACTGGTTTATTTGAATGCACCAGTAGCTATTAATGTTTAAACACTTATGTTTATACTCCTAAACTTTCTCAATTTACTTTTGCTCTATACATGAATAAAAACCATTAATCTAATGAATTATTTGCCACAAGGTTGTCACTGGTCCACTCAGGGAAGCATTAGAGGCTGAATACACGTCTTTCCACTGTGGTGATGAACTGTTGTGGCCCTGCTCGGTACGAGGGTCGACCATGGCTAACTGGGATGGTCTCTCCCCTCAAACTAAAGGCACATTTTAGACTAAGACTGCTTCAACACACGTGTGGCTGTGCTGGTGTTCAGCTGACAGTCACAATCAGCTTTTCTCACCCATTGTTTACTCGGGGAGAGAATATGACAATGAAAAGCTGCGTTACACCCCTGCAGAAGTCATCTGTTTGCTTTTTTAAATTCTAACGTTGGTCCTGATGAATTGTGGTGGCAACTGAAAAAAAGAAAAAAAAAGATCAGCACAAATCTTCTCTGGCCCTCGTAACCTGTTTAGACAGCCATGAAAGGACCAGATTTGAGCCACAAAGAGAGAAAAAACACACTTTTTTTCCTACCGCAAATGCAAATGCGGCCTCAAAGCAGATGTGTTTTCCCTCTTTTAGGGACGTGGCTCCCTGTGACTGTGATTAGCATGACTAGATGTCCCTTTTCTTGTCAGGGTTAAAATGATTTGTCCAACGGCAAATCTTTGCTCATTTACTCGTATTGGAAACCGTCCATCTATGGCTAATTAGATGGCCTCTTAGTATGGCTGCCGCTGGAATTCCCATCAGAAGGAAAATCCCCACATAATAGGGATTACCGAGCGGAGGTTGTGTACATTGTGTGTGTGTGTGTGTGTGTGTGTGTGTGTTTATATACAGGGACAGCTGAGTGTGTAGATTTGTGTGTTCATGTTGTGGGATTGGAGGCAGTATTGAGCTAAGCTTAGAACGTTATGTGGCTTTTGTGTTTGTGCAGGTAGTGTGTTGGTGTTTGTGTGTATATGCACACATTCTCGTATTTGTTACCTTATCAGGATCTAAAAAAGCTACCTTGTTATAGGATCATACATCCTAGACATTGTAGACACATTAATTACACCCCTGAACTGGAAAAAAAAATTATAATATGACTTCATATTTTAGATATGAATTAAGAAAAAGATTGGTGTAGAGTGTAGAGAATGAATTGTTTAAATCTACTTGACTGTGCTGAGGAAATAAAGAGGAAATAAGTACTAATTACACATTCCTTTGTTTTTCCCATCCTCCAGATTTTTTTTGTTGTTGTCTTTAAAGAAGTAGAAGAATCACAAATGTGTAATGTTTTCTCATGTAGCATGTTGTATAGCAACTTGTTAATTCAAGATGTTACATTTGTAACAATCACATCTCATTCAAGAGATGAAGTGTGTCTAACTGTGAGCAGGTCAACTAAATTAGGACACTTAGGACGGTGTCCTAAGTGCAACAAAATGAGTTTGATTGCTTGGTTTTCTATTTGAATTTCCTAAATCTAAATATCACAATATAAAACATGTTTTTTTTCTGTTTAAAACGCACAAATGTAGGATAACAAGTACTACCCCATCTTTATCATGTTACATCTCTGTGATCTTCAGTGCACAGCTGATAGGTACGTGGTTATATGTGTGTATATTTATACTGGCTCTATCCATACATATACAAGCTCCTACCTTGATGTTCACATCTTTAGATGCACTTTGAGCCCCTGCATGGACTCTATATTCTGTTTTTTCCATGTAATGTAATGCAAATGTTTTGAGCATCGTTTTGCATGCCTCCACAAAGACTTGTGTTTGAAGGGTCCAAAGAAAAACAGTGCTGACAGTCTTATGAACTGTTCCTGCCATCGCTTTGTTGTTTGGAAGGTAGCAGTGTCCTCTTTCCTTTTTTCAGTGCCTCAATGATATGTGACTGATTCCTTTGCTTGCGAAGGAGGTTTAGCTAAAGTCTCCTTTCTTTAGCATTCTTTGCATACATCACTGCACCAGCAACTTTCATTTTATCCCTGTGGTTATGTTCCACATGGTGTGTAGTTCTGGATACTGGTCCATTTCAGAAATACTGTAGCTTTTTTTTTTTTTTTTTTGGTGGTATTTCTTGGGCCCATTTACTTTTTGGAGTATCAGTTACAACCAAAGAATCACTCTTCATAACTGACTGTGAATATTCAGTAGAATTTTTACAAATTGTGTGTTTCTATTTTGCTTTTTGACTGATGCCGATTCATCTGCTTCATCTTCTACTGGAGAGCGTGAGCTTCTCTTGTCACTCATCTTGTATTGTATCTTTGTATGAAGTCTTGGTTTACCTGAATGATCTTCACCTGAATCAGCTATACTCATAGCTAACCTAGATATACGTAGCTACATTTAAAATAACAACAAAAAACAATCTATTCTTTTTCACTTTTAGTACTTTAAATAATCAGATATTTAGTACTTCATTACTTTTATAAGAGTTGATTCCTGCTATTCATTTATTTCAAGATAACTACAACAATTGTAAAATTAAACAAAGTAAAATAATTTGGTACTTGGACAACTGAACATTAATTTTAATTAATTTTCTTGTCACAAAAATGTGACATAATATACATTTTTGTCTCAATTCATAGTTAATAAACAAGCCTGTAGATGGGAAAGGGTGACTTTAGGAGAAGTCTAATGCCGCTCTGTAATGGGGGAGGAGAGGTACTGTAGTATCACAGTAAAAGCTACAAATTGTTAGTGTTCATTGCAGTGGTAATTTTTACAACCATGATTCTGGTCCCAACTTGTCCAGCTGTCCTGATAGTGAACGTGCTTTTACTGGTCAAAGTCCCATAAGGATAGAAAATAGCACATGTCTGTGTGTGTGTGTGTGTGTGTGTGTATGTATATGTACTCATTCAGAAAATCATGTTTTGTGAAGACATCTGTAGCATGAGAGGAGTGAGGGAAAGATTGACGAGGGTGATGGAGAGAGAAAACAAATCCTGGGGAGAAAGAGGAAGGGAGCGATGGGGATTCATACTGTGTTCATGAAAAGTTCAGATGAATGAATGAATGTCTTTTCATCTTTACCCATTTGGAGCCATTTCAGTGCCGTCAGTTGTTGAAGTGATCTTACTGCTCTTTGTTGCATGTTTTGTCACACCAGATTTTCATATAAAATAATAATAATAACTATAAGTATAAAACCCAAATCTCTTAAATATGAAACTTAAACACTTTAAAGATATAGCAATCATTATCAAATCTGGTTGTTTTCATTTACTTTATATCTGATTGCATTCATGTTGGTTAAATAAATGAGAAAATCAATTAACTTACAAATCATTATCCAAACTCTTCATTGTGGTTCAACATTTTCCTGCCATACTTACTAAATGCAACAGATGTTTATAAAGAAGATGTGTGGTTTCAAATCTATGTCAACTTGAGTCTCTTTAACCTCACATTAACATTTATACAATAAGTTAAACTGTTTGTAGAACAGCTGGTAGAATAATGACCCAAGAGTCATATCAGAGCACTATATGAATGATAAAGTAATGGCTGTTTGTTTGTGTTTAAAAATGATAAAAGAAAAAAACTGAATACATTAACCTGTATAGAGTCAGAAATGTGTGCGTGTGTGTGTGTGTGTGTGCGTGTGTTTGTGTGTTTGTGTGTTTGTGTGTGTGTGTGTGTGTGTGTGTGTGTGTGTGTAGTAGGTGGGGGCAGGGGTGCCATGTTGCTTGACAAACTGAAAAAGTGCATAATTGCACAAGATTTCTGCAAAAAACTGGCAAAAATCCCAGACATTTATTTAGCTGTTGACCTTGTGGATACAGTGATGGCTTAGAGAGGAGGAAACAACATGATAAGAGCTTTTTATTCAGATAAGCCTCTCGCTCTCGCTCCCTGTCCTTTTCCTACTCTGCATAACGCTGCAAAGTGCTACCGGGTGATTTTTCAGCACTCCAATAGGAAGAATAACACTTACTGCTTTTTTGGTGAAAAACACCCCTAATTATCACAACCTTGCAGCGCGCAAGAAAAAGGGCAAACTACTCACTTTGACTGCGTTTGCAATGAGTAGCTCTTGACTTAAACTACTTTTATGCATGAATCTGCATCTTGGTAATGCACTAATTTATCGGTCTATAAAAAGAAGGTTACATCGTTGCTCCTTTCTTTCTTTTTTTTCTTATAATATTCCACAATTCAGTATTTTACAGGAGAATCAAAACAAGTAGAAAACCTTAATTTCAACAAGACCATTCAACATATTCATTTTTATATTGTGAGTATTGTGAGTGTAAGTATTTTATCCCAAATACAATTAATATTTTAAGCACTTCCAAATGATCAATACGCACACAGGAACTTTTATGCACTTGTATTTTTATACCTTACATATTTTATGTATTTTTTTTTAAATAAAAAAATATTTTGAGAGTTTTTTATAAAGCACTGAAATATCTGTAAGTAAATCACGTCTTACTGCCACGATGTTTAGTGTCGGATTGAAAGTTATCACGGTCGCCCTCGGCAACTTCACACTTTGGTGTTCCTCAAGTGACAAAAAAACATGCAGAACTTGAAGTAGTGCAAAATTAATGTCAAACACTGAATTCCCCCTTTGACCCGGGATTTATTTTCTTTTTTTCCCCATTGTCAGTGAATATTAAGAGTAATTTAACATTAATTATATTCAGTTGACCTCCACTGCTGCATGAACACTTTAAGAAAGAAAAAAACATTCAGTTGTTTTCAAGTACAGAGCAATTTATCACAGAGAAACATTTATTGCAGTCTTTGTCTTTCCCTCCCTCTGTTTCTCCCTACATCACTATTTCTGTCTCTCTTTCTTGCTCTCAATCCTCCCCAGTGTCATCTCTCTCACTTCTTCTCTCTCTCTCTCTCCATGTTTTTTATGCCAGCTGAGATCATCACACTGTTGCTAAAAGGATTCTGCCCCTCTGTGCATTTTCTCTTTTCTCTAAACCATAGTAAACTTTACATTGTTGTTCACACTGACCAATACAAAGCAAAACCAGGGCTTGAAGACAAAACAAACACAATCCTACTTAGTTTAGATGGTCTGGTTTCAGACTTGCCTTTATTTTTGGGTCTTTATCCAATAGAAAAAACACTTATAAATCACTGAATATGAACATTGTGGGGGCACTTTGTATATAATATTGTTTCTCCTTATGCTACTTGTTTGAAACTGAACTTTGTTTTGCAGTCTCTGTGCAATCATTTCATGTTACACAGCTTTAAAATTGCATTTTTCTCATCTGCTCACATGAGTCAAACTAACTGCTCGAGAGTTCAGATACTGTTGCAAACATGCCACCCACTGACTCTCTCTCTCTCTCTCCCTCTCTCTCTCTCTCTCTCTCCATGTCTCTACATCCATCTTTTCTCTCACTGCTCACTGTCTCTCTCTCTGGATAATAATAACCTACCACACTGGGCTCATTAAAGCATCAAAGAGGGTCTCCATGAAAACACTGATCACTGCGTTGCGAGTGGAGCGCTCTGCTTTGATTCCCTCTAACACCCGCATGAAAAAACAGCAGAGAAAAACAAGAGCGAAAACCAGTTCAGAGACGTTTCTTTAAACAGGAAATTTGTGCTGTCTTTGAACGCCATAAAAAGTTTGGCCAATCTGAACCTGCAGCTGTGTTTTATGGATGTTAATGACCTTTCACCTCTGTCATTTAGAAAGACACTGCTTTATTCACTCTGTGCTGTATTTACAATTTATGTTATTGTAACAGGTCAATTTAATTATCTAAATCCACAATTCTGTATTTTGTTTTGGCAAGGATAAATATTAGAGTCTGACTTAATGAAGTGTGGATATGTAATACAAGTTGATTTTTTTTAAGTTGTGGAAACCTGATCCATACTTTCATACATCTATCATTTTCCATATAGACACAAATGTGATGCAACACAATAACTTAGCATAGCATAGCTGCAACAGAAACCACAACTCCTGAGCAAGCTGCCTTTTGATGCCCTTTAATGAAAAAGACTCTTATAAATACCACCTCATACAGCCTACCACCCACTGAGATAAATCGTTAAATAAAAAACATCAGCCCTCACAGACAACCCTTACACCATCCACCAATCTCACCTCCAACACAAACACACACACCTCAACCTGACCACAATGTTTTACATTTATATTCAAATAAATATGAGCCTACTTTTGAGAACTGTCTTTGTAGTACAGTCTTGTATAAACAAAGTATAATCAAAATAATCTTTATGTACAGTTGAATTTTTGTAAAAGTCTATGAAATGCACAATTGTCATGTAATCTGTAAAGCCCACTCAGGAATACTGTATTTCTACTGACATACACTGTGATGTAAAATGATTACTATGATAACTATGGTTTGTGTTGAGGGGCTGATGTATCTACTTCTAAACTAAAATAATGCTTCCCTTATTCAAATTACTATCATGAAATCCGCCCACAGCAACCTAGAAGGATGTTTTCACATTCATCTGCTGAAAGTAGAGAGTTCCTCTACACTCTCCTTAAATCTGAGTTTAAAGTCCATATCTATGAGCATGATTTGTGACATGATCTATTATGCAACTTACGTAAGTGTGATGTGGCAGCGAAAAACATTTAAAATTTAAGATATTTGAATAATCATATATTCTGGACTTTTAGTATTTTAGAGACTTACTTTACTTACACATGTCATGCTGGTGAAATGTGTGTGGTGAGAACAAAGTTTTAAAAATGACTGAACTAACCTCCTGCTTCAAATCAAACATTCAATTCAATTTAATTTATATAGCGTCAAATCACAAGAATAAATATCTCATGGTACTTTATATTTCACATAGAGCAGGTCTAGACTGTACTATTTCATTTAATTATCTTTGATAAATTCCCTCGCCTGTTCCAATAAGTACATTTAACTTCCTGTCTATTCTGACCAGACAGAAACAGACTAATGGAGGACAGACGCAGAAGCAAGATGATGATCTCTTAAGTTCTGTACTCAACTCTTTTTGCCCTTCTCTCCCTCTCTGTCGCTTTGTCATACAGTATGGAGGACCTTGACGTTAAGCAGCAGCTATATTGAAATTCAGGGTAGACAAGTGGAAATTAGTCTGAGTTCGAGGGTTGCAATTATCAGACTGAAATGGCTCTGAGTGAAAGTGTGCGCGCTCACACACACACACACACACACACACACACACACACACACACACACACACACACACGGAGACTGCTAACATCTAAGAGATGCACTAGATGAGCAGAATTAAGTTCAGACACTCTTCCTCCACATGTCTGGCCTGTAGTTAAAGGTCGAGTCAGTCCTTCTATAAAGTTTGCTGATATTTGAACTCAACACTCAATCAAATACACCCCTCCATTCAGAAGCTCCGCCCCCGCAAATTCATGGACGCACATTGCCAAGGCAACAACCGAAAGAGAAATATAGCAGAATTCAGAGCAGTGAGTCAGCTGTAGAGTCACTTCTGTTCCCCTAATACATTATGTTTTGTCTCATGTACACACAACAGTCCATCCACACTCTGACTGCCTCTCTGCAGTACACTTCTCACTCGGGCTGGGTATCCGTACTCAATATCTTTAAAGGTATCGACCAAAATAAATTGATACCAAGTAGTATTGAAACGTCTCCCATCAAACGATACCTGCAATCAATCCTTTTTGCACACAGAGCTAGAAAATATTACTATTTCTATGGACTTGCTCACAGCCAATCAATGCTATCCTTTAATCGATTTAACGTGACATGTGATTGGTCCACTGCCACAGCAGCTAAAACCTGTCTGTGGTGGTGAAGTCGTGGTGAATTTGAGTTAGTGCGCTTATCAGTTCGGCAGCCGAGATGCCACCTAAACGATCTAAAGTGTGTCTACACTACACGCCTGTTACACTGGATAAAAGCTAGTGCACAAAATGTCAAATGGGTTTCAGGGAAGTACTCAATTTGTATCAGTATCACTTTAAGGGTACTTAGATTGATACTGACTCATTTTTTGAACAATACCCAGCCCTACTTCTCACTCTACCTGCATTCAGCATCTCTGTCTGTCAGATGTTTAGAGGACATCAACAGCTGCCACAAGAGCCGGTTGACAAAATAAAGTTAGAGTACAGTTAAGAAAGAATCAGCCTTTGAGCTAATACCAATCCATTTAAATACACCCGGCTCGGCACAGCTAGGGAAATCTCTCGCTATCATTGATTGTATTGATTGGACAACTGCACAGCTGCAGGGAATGCAAAACAAAAGTCCAAGAAAAGAAAGGCATAAAGAAGTTACTGATCAGGTTAGGTGGCTTCAAAGAAAAGTAAGTTACTTCCATTAGTTTGTGGCCTGTGTCCTTACTGAAGTAGCTCTGGATAAAAAGCATCAGCTAAATGCCTGAGACATCAAATGGAAATGTCTGTAGCAAATAACTGATTGCGCCCAGGCAACTAGCTATCTCCGTGTCTGCATTATTATTACACAGCAGGACCGTTCTATTATGCATGAGAGTGATTATGCCTTAGCAGATTACAAGCTGACCCCATTGCCTTTGCTTTACCTGAAGTGTAATTTGGATTCGGGGGAGACGGGATGGGATGTTTGTACCATCAATCTCTCTGATGTCTGGGGATTGAACGCAATAGAACTGATATCATTTTAAAACGGAATGGGACAACAACATGATGAAAATGCTTATTTCCCTTGCTGACAACAAAACCAGTACAAATGGTGCCCCTGTTCACACACACACACACACACACAAACACACACACACAGACAGTGTTTCCAGTGCAAATGGATTCAGTGTGTGTATACACACTGCAGTATGACGTATTTTGAAGCTGATGTTAAGGGAATGGATTCCGACTGACTGTGAGTACCAATTGGATACGGTTGGGTGAAAATGACCTCCGCTCTAGCGCTCTGAGACGTCCATTTTTTGGGCTCTTGCTTGTCTCTATTCACTACCTTCCCTTTTCCTTTTATGGCTTAAAATACTCACTGAAAAAAAGCTCGTGACACAAGGTTGCTGGTTTTGAGTCTCTCGTCTAGTAGACACAGATCATTTACCTTTCAGCAAGACACTCAGCTGCAGGTGGAGCAGGTCAAACTTGTATTCTGTCTCCATTAAGTGCAACTTTAAATGTATCACCCGCGTTCATTATCTATTCATGATATCTGATTACATTTAGCCAGAATTTAATGGTGCCAAATAGGGCTTAGTGTTCTTTATCATTGCTTATATGTAATTAAATGTACTGCAGTTTATAGGCCAAAAACACAAGTTTCATAACTTAAATAAGTATTTGTTCAAGTTTATTTATTTCTCTGATTACCATTCATCTCCATGAGCTAATTTTCTCTATACTCTATCATAATGATAGCTAGCTGTCCTCTATCTCTCTCTAAAAGTATGGTCTTACTTGGTTTATTTCCTCATATCTGCACTCCTGCCACTTGATGCTTGAGATTTGGGGCTTCACGTTCAATGATCTTATCACGGAGTAGCCCACACACACACACACACACACACACTTTCCCTATCTCTCATCATCCAAGGTTAGGATCAAAAGGCTAGTTTCTACCTGTCCTTTTTCTCTCTCAAGTGTGTCTCTTTAATGTGGAATAGCCAGAGTGGAGGACACACATACATACACACACACAAACGCACACACGGGCCAGTCAGATCAAAGGTCTGTTGTCCAGCTTTCTCTCTTTGTCTGATCCAGCTTCAAACAGTCACATGTCGACAGAACAAGGCTGGGTTCGAATGTTAATCAGATATTAAAGGACAGCAACACTGAAAAACAACATCTTCTTCAATAAGTCAATGCAATCATGTTCTTCTTGCAGTAGAAACACACTCTGCAGACTGAAGTCTAGAGAGTCTAATATTATGAACCATACCTTTGTGAGACAAACGTTATGTGTTGAATTATACATTTTTTACACCATCACGCAGAGACTAAAGTTAGCAGAGCGGAGCAGCGAACTCCAGCAGTAAAAAACTACAGAGGCTGACCAACTACACACTGCAACACTTAAACAACTTAAACCAACTCTGGTGCAAAGAAGGTAACTGTTTCACCTCAAAAGCCCTGCTCCTCTCAGCGTCTTGGACAGCGATTGCTCTTCCCCCCCAGGTAACTGTGCAGCAGACGCTGTTCTCCCCTGCTGGAGACATGACAGTAATAACAACACAGCAGAGATCTTCACCTCCTCCTCAGTTTGTTATTTTTATACAGACAGGAGACTGTAAGATGCTTCTAAATGAATTAATGCAGTTAACTTTTTTTAAATCCTCCAGTTATGTTTCATATTGTATTTCAGTGGACCAAGGACTACTGGAGCAAGAGACTGAAGACATTGCCCTCTTTTTCAATCAGGAATCTTTTTTTTAATTGAGAATCAATACCGAATTGACTCAGGAGATGAGCGTATCACCCCAGGCCGACAAAATGCTGATTGTTTTTCTCCACAAATCCAAAAGGATGAACTTATTTAAAAGGACAGGACATACATTTCCACTTGTAAGACAACATCCAGGTGACTCTACAAAAGACAAAGAACATGAAAATACTGGATATGTGTCTCAGTTTCTAAATGTTTCATGTTTTATAGAAACATTTAAACTAATAACTTAAAGTGGCACTGTAAAGCAATTTAATACTGCATTTGCACAACATTGGGAGACCTGCAACAAATATATCATAGAAAAATAGTTCAAATGAATGAATCAGAGGCTGAGATTTATTCCCCCATGATACATAATGCACCAGATGACATAATAAGGTTATGTTCTCAGACTTCAGAGTGCTCCCTTCAGAGTCAACGACAATATTATGCAACAGTGTTCACAGGGTTTGTATTATTTCCCATGATGAACAGAAGTCTAAAGTCAGGTTAGAAGCAGGGCTCCAGACTAACTTTTTTTACCACCATCCCAGAAAAAACTATTTTAACCCTCTTGAAGTGAATGTAGACGTTCCCAAAATTAAAATGTTGTTTTCTTTACTTTATAAAGAGTTTGCCCGCAGCCCCCAAATCACTAAAACTGCCCCTGCTGATGTATCAGTGTTTTCTTTGAAGATCAGAAATGCCACTTTCAGTAATTGTAAATGTTTCCATGGTGATCTGTGCCTTTGCAATAGAGCCATCCCATTTCTGCTCCTGATAATCCATACGGTGTCGAAAGATTGTAGCATACTGAGTTTTTCCAGTAATTTGTCTCATATAACTGTAGAAATAAATTGTGTTTAATGTATATATATGTCTTAGTATTCTCTGTAGTGATGAAAAATAAAGTTGTCCACAGCTCTGCTCTCTGCCATGAAGTACTGGTACCACAGGACTATGTCAGGTCTCAGTGATAGTAACTATAGTAACAGCATGAGAAGTGTCGTTCCATTGTAATTAGCGCTCGGTTCAGTTTGTCATATGCTAAGCGATAGTTTAAAATAAATAAATACATTTTATTTCCCCATCACAACGTTATCTTGAGCGCTGGTTAAGGGGTTAAAAATTATTAAAAATTTGGCCTAAACTGCTGTCTGAATGCAATGTCCCCAACTAGAGTTACAACAATGCTGGAAATGATCCATTCGCTCAAATTGTCTTTTTTATGGACATTCAGAACCCTGTTTCATAAGGTTTGGTTCAGTAACCATGAGCACTTTATTAAATTGGTTCCCCCAAAGCATCATTTTAAGATACCTCAGCTGTTGATTTGCACAAAGATGACGCATAGATGCAGAATTATAAAAACAGATACATTCCGGCAAAGGATAAAAGCAAAAAACAACATGAGAAACTAATTTGTGCAGGTGACATAAAAAGAAAACCTGAAGGGCTTTTAAAAAACATCTCACCTCACGCCAGAGAATACAAGCCATCAACACGTAGCTCTGAGAGAATTGATATCAAAGGTTACGAGCAACGCTGGCAGAATAAGTCTGGGGTAGAATAGAAATCAAAAGTTAGGGAGCAACATATGTAATGGGATTACAATCAGATTTCATATAATATGACAACCTTGCTATGGAAAGATTGATCTTTGTGATGTTACAAAGCCTGAATGCGAAGCTAGGTTTCTTGACTTATTAAACACAATTAAATATAAGTAAAGTGTATTTATATAGCGCTATTCACAGACATAAGTCACAAAGTGCTTTATGTAAGCAAGATAAAACATATAAAGATGATGATACAATAATCCACACAGTTATGAGATACTATCACCAATGCAGGCATGCCTTTTAAAACTGCTATTGCTACTAATGTCCATGGTTTGCATAAATGCTTCTTTTTTTTTTAGCCAGTTTTATAATAACTACTACATAATAAGCTTCACAAAGCGAGGCTCTATGAACACATCTCAAATAAAGAGAGACAGTATCCATCATTTCTTACATGTTTTGGAGAACTGAACCAGCAAACCTGCAATCATGAACTCATCATCATTGTAATGTTTGCTGATGATTGATGGTCGATGCTAGTCTTACAAAATACGGATAAATATTGATACTGATATTCATGATCGCTTACCCTGGTGGTCACACATATCCCTGTAATTAACTATAAAAAATGTTACTGCATTCTGATCAAAGAGTGTGAATCTCTCCTGAATCAAAATGTGAAATAAATAGACTGATTGACAATGGATTTTTCCTACTGCCAGCAGAGCTGAAAGGGAACTTTTCCAGTCATAGGTTGATATAAAACATTTTTCTTTTTGTTAATACGGGTATTCTATGTAGTAATAATACAATTAAGAAAAGTCACATGCCATTATCAAGATGTCAAGCTTGCCTAGTAATTTTTGGGGGTAAAAGGATAATTAATACGTGTTTGGGGGGGGGCTCCCTGTATTTCTAGGCCTTCTGTGTGAGTCTCTAGCTGGGTGCCAGTTGTCAGGGTGGCTGTGTCCACTGCAGCCCGGCGTCCTCTGTCTCCCCGCTAATTGTCAGGGACAGCCTGGTAATTCAGCAGGTAATAGCAGAGCAGCCCTCTGTTAATGGATTCCTGCCCAGGAAATGAGGCTTTGGAGCCACCATGACAAGATGACTGACAGCTAGATTAGAGCACAGACAGAAAGAAGATGGGAAAGAGGAAGAGAAAAAGAGAGAGAGAGACAGAGAAGGGTATGCAAACAGAGAGTCTGGAAGGGAAAAAGAGAGAAACACAGCAAAAAGATTAAATGAGGTGAGAGAGAAAAAGAGATAAGAGAACAGACAGAAAGAGATGCAGCCCTGGCACTAAAGTTTCAGTTTAAACATGTCTGCTGTAAGTGTTTCCCCTCCCAAGAGGAACTGTTCATGAAACTTTCACCCACAAGGTTCACTTTAGAGTATGATTGTTCATTTGAAGTCACAATTACATTTTTTAACATGTTTTTCTTCTCACAAAAGGCAAGAAAGGGATGATTATAAAGTTTCAAATGAAGGGATATCAGTCATTGTTATGTTTAATTTGATAGGGAAGGTAGAATACAGTAGACTAGTGATGGTTTTAGTGGCTGAACAGTTTATGTACAGCTCCTGTTAGAAAAAACATATAGTTTGTAAAAAAAATATATATATATTTAAAAGCTGTGTATGTCCATAATCTATCACTTATTACATCACTTAATATGTTTACTCACCACTGAAACAATAACATATATACACAGAGGTATTCATCATAAAACATGTATCAATTAAAGAATAATAATACTCTATACTATAACTACTATCAACATTATTAGTCCATATATCATTTGTTAGTTATGGTAGTAGTAGTAGAAGTATTAGTTGTAGAAGAAATAGTAGGAGAAGCAGTAGTAGAAGCAGTAGAAGTAGTATCCGAAGTAGTGGTAGTATGTATGTATTAGGCTATTATAAGTATATTAATGTTCAATAATAACTCATAATATAATAATACTCTTGTAAAGAATAATTACACAGGTCTGTGCCACATTAGCAGCTTTTTTATTAGTTTCATGCAAAGAAAAACTCCCTCAGATTGAACCTTCCTTCCTGATGCTTTAAAGCAGCCGTATTACTAGTGAGAAGTTCTCCTACCTGTAAAAGATGTTTCTCTGTAGCTCATATTCCTTCCATCCTAATGAGACACTTGTTTGGAGCACGTAGTCATTCCACCTTTATAAGAGGCTTTAAGTAAACATGTTTATTCCTTCTTAATCTCTCTGCTGACAGTCCCTGCAGAAGCTAAATGCCATTCAGACAGTTTCACTCAGCCTTGGAAGGTGAAGCCTATTAACTTCCTGACTTCATTTGACAACATCAAATCCTTTGCATGCAAGTTCAACCAAGGAGAAACCCTGAATTTAAAGAATCAACACATTGTTCCTACATCCTCAGGCAGTCAACATTGATTATTTCCCTCTTCATAATCTACCTTTTATAACTGATTTTACTTTTATTTTCTCCTTTTCTTTGTTGTCCTTTTAATATCCCACCTCACATTTCTGGTTTGACCCACTTTATTTTATAGTGAACTTTGGATAAACAAGTTGGAAGTTATTTTTTTCCATTTGCTCTACCTGTTCCTGTTTTTCGACGATCCTGCAAAACCCTGCCTGATAGCATTCCAATTTAAAAGCATCATAGAGGACGAAAAGAAACACGCCTCACACTCCTCCTCACTTTTGATGACTATTCATGAGAATAAAAACATGGTATGGTTTCACTGATGTAACTTAGGATTCATTTCTCACGATACAGCAGGGTGGTCCTCAGAGCCACTGGGAGGTATTTTCCAAAAACACTCCATGACCAAAAAATGGGGGATTTTCTGGGGATTGCTTCAGTGAGCCTGAGAAAGCGAATACTATTACTGCTGGGACATGATGTGAGGGCAACAGATGGACCAAGCATTACACTGCAAGGTTTGACTCGGGTAAGTCTGTTGTAACCATAATTGGGGCTTGATTGCTTACTTTCCCACAACAAAAGAAATGACAGCTAAAAGCAGCCTCGAAAAATCAAATATGGTTGCTTTCTGATTAAATCCTCCTTGCACAAAAAGCTGGTTTTCAGGAATTTAGAAATAAATATGATTGTGCTAAGATTGACCATCGTCTTCTGGATAAACTAGATTTGTTTTGCCAATTTAACAGCCTCCACAAAGCCGGAGTGACAAGCACACAGAAAATAATCCTGACTTTTATCAAGGATTTGGTACATTTATCAGAATTCTCCTCTCTATACTCATGTTCCATATCTTTAACTCTTTTCTCCATCTTGCTATGTGCACCTTCTTTGTAGGCTACAGAGAAGTGAATCACAGATGTGACAACGACTTTGTTGTTTTATTGCTTCTGTTTCCTGCAGTTTCTGATTTTCTATCAATCCCCCCGTTCAGTTCTCTCCACTCGTTTTCTCTTTTGAAGCTCAGGTGAAATTTGTCTGTTTGCTGTCTTCATGCCATTTCAGCTTCTGTCCGGTTGTCTCCTTTTTAAAAAAAATTAAAATCACTCACTCTTTTTTTGTCGGTACTCATCTGCCTCTCTTTTTCTCATTTTTCTTTCTTCACTCTTGTGCACCTTGATCTTCTTCTTTTTTTTCTCAGCAGAGTTGAGAGGATGTGTTGTTTGTTTCCTTGCTCATCTCATGGTTGTCTATCTCTTTGTCTTTTTCCTTCTCTAAGCATTTCAGTCTGTTTTCCCTGTCTCTGTTCTCTCCTTTGCTCATTCTGTTTTCTGTACTAAGATGAAAAGATCACTCTTGTCTGCCGTTTGTTGTCTTCGCTCTGAGAGTTTTTCCTCCGGTTCTTTGCCACATGCTGCTAGTCTGACGGCTTGGGTCAAACGAACTGACCCAGTGCGCATCACTAATGTGCTCCAAGGGAATCAGTTAAATTATGCTCACTGCGGGGGTGAGACATACATAACGCTGCCATCAAACTCCTCAAGGTTATGCAGTATTTAGCCCTACAGCTTCCAGCTGTTTACACAATATGGAGGCCTGTTTTCCAAACAGACACACGTGTCGTACGGTTTGACTGCGTCGTCAAGGATAGTGACTGAGGGCGAACATCATGGTTGTTTGTCTTCAGAAGTCTCAGGAAAGATAGGAGATGACGATTTGTAAGCAGGCACCCAGCTAACGAAACTACACTACTACAAACATCAAAAAGAGCTTTTTATTTTGAACACTTTGACCAGATCTGAGCAACGTTCGAACATCATCTTATGGCACATACAAACTAAGATTTCAGCAATCTTATACGCTTACTGCAGCACACATGGTGCAACATTAGTCTAATAAACTTGTGTACAACATCAAACTTGGCATATGTAGACTGTACAATGATCACACTAACTGAATCATAGGTTACAACGCAAGTCTATATATAGGAGACGTCATCAGCGAGCGCCGTCCATCTGAACAACTATAGGAGTAAACAATGAAGCTAAGCTCCTTCTTGTTGTGATGGTAAGACAACAGTGAGAGGACATCATACAAACAAGATTTTCTTCTTTGTTTGATTCCCAAACTTGGTTTAGCTCATTTTACCTCCATCATTGGGTTCAGCACCAGTGTAGCGTTCCTATTGGTTGGTTAGTAGATGTAGGTCTTAGCAGCAGTCACTTTGTTAGATGGTTATCGTAAACTCCTAACACTGTCTGAATTTCGTCCCAAGCTATCTTTGAACCTCTCTCACATGTGATGTAGGACCACCGTTTTGGAGCGACATGTCTTTCACATGTCTCATCGTCTGTCTGGGACAGCCCAAAAATCACATCGTGTACACCTGACTTTACAGATCTGATTTAATGTCCACTTAGTAAAGGGTTTACCACCAGAATAAAGCTCCTCCCATTTATTTTTATTTTTTTCCTTCTCTTTTTGTCTTAATTTCTGTATAGTCTTGTATTTGACCAGCTGACAGGGAGAGTATTGTACTTTATAAAGGAGTAATATTTACATTTCTCTGGAGGATTCTTAATACTAACACCATGTTGAGGAATATCATCATGTTGTTGGATCTAAATTATGTGTATTAACAAAAAGCTACAAACCACATATTACGAAAAAAAAGCTTCATCACTGTTTACTTACTTGCTGTAAAAGACAAAGATACAGTCTAAACAGGTAGAGTTTTTTTATTATATAATAAAATATTGATCTATAGTAAATCAATGACGTGTCAACAGAGCTTGATCACGATTAAATGTTTACTGCACTGTGGCAAAAAATAACAATGCTTTGATGAGGTTATTGATCAATTCCCCACAAATCAGGCAACACTCTGGCCACACGCTGAGATTTCTGACTTTGTTAATCTCACCTTGCAGAAACAATAACCACACAGACAAGAAGACAGGCGGATGAACAGAAATAGATCAACAGACCGACAGAGGAGACCAGACGTGTGAAGCCCCAGGGAAGATGTTGTGCCTAGGTGAGGTTTTACAATGTGGAACATCACAACACATCCATATCAAACATCAAGAGGATTTCTACAACAACTCTCTACTTTCTTCTCCTATCTGTCTCTCGCTCATACTCACACTCCCTCTTTTTCTCTCTCCCACTCTTTAGCAAATCTTTCAGCAGCAGCTCCCCGTCTGCCACCTTTTGTTTTTTCCGTCACATCTGTCCCCTTTTTATCGGGGGTGGGAGCAGACAGATAAGCGCTTTTCTGTACATTCTCAGGTAGAAGTCAGGGTGTAAAGATTAACCGATAGATATCAGAAAACTGAGATGTCAGAGATGTGGCTACATGGATACACAAGACAGATCTGACGCAAATTATGCGCTAATTTCAGAAAGAAAATCAATGCGGCTGCCTTTACTTGATCTTCCTTTAGTCCCCTCTCTCTCTCTCTCTTTCTGCCCTGCTATGCCTGTAGTGTGTGTGTGTGTGTGTGTGTGTGTGTGTGTGTGTGTGTGTGTGTGTGTGTGTGTGTGTGTGTGTTTGTGTGTGTGTGTGTGTTTGTGTGTGTGTGTGTGTGTCCCTCTCGCCATGTTTACCAATCACACACCTTCTGAAAACCCTACTACCACCATGTTCACCACTGCCAACAGGTAACGTTAACCAATTTTTTCCATCATTGACTCAATTTTTTTAACAATGACGGACAAATCTGAAGGCCGCCAATCATTTTGACAGATTCCACTGAGGGTGACATACCGTGACTTCAAGTTATTCACACCCCAGTCCAGTTGGTGGTCTTGTCTTGTCTAGTCTTGTCTTGTCTGGTCTTAAGTTTCACGTGCATGACATTGTTTAGCTGGCTTTAGCCATCGCTACGTACTGTAGCAAAATGTCACGGTAGCTGAGTGTCTTTAAAAAGCCCAATAACTGACGGCGTTGATAAATGAGATGCAAAAAGAGGGACTGATGCAGTGGAGATTGCAAGAAGATGATGGCATGTTCTGTGGCATCACACTCAGCAGGCAGACGTGCAAACTGCTCCAGGTTTCGGAGAATGTGGGCATCATCACAGACCTCGACACCATACTTAACGCATCTCACTATCCGGGTGCTGACAGCCGAGTGTTAAATAGCTACAGACTGGATGACTCGGAGCGAGTCTGTGACCACTTCAGCTCACAGAGGGGTGCAGCTGCGCCAATTATTACAAAATGAAAATGAAAAAATGAAAACAAAAGCTATTAAATATGGCTTATTATCATTTAGAGATGACATTAAAATGAGGGGTAATAAGAGATTATGATGGCATTTTTTCAACCCTGTCCAGCAAAATGACGGACAATGAGAAAGTCACTGCCTGACATTGACATTGACATTGACATTGCATTTGCAGTCCAATATTCTGGAGACACCACACAACCTGCCACTTATGTATGTAGTCAAAAGATTGGTTGAGAAAACACAGAGAGGAGCCCATGTTTGCTCCTTAAGCTTTCTGGGATATTTCTGATTTTTTTAATTTGAATTTAAATGAAAAACAAAATCATGACATAATTTATTGTTTATTAATACCTCCAGAAAACACAGAATAAACACCTAAATACATTCATTCAATGATAAGTCTGTCCTTTTTGGTTCAACTTTCACCTAATATGTATATATGTCAAAGGCGATGCTGCAGACAAACACAGACAAATGTGTTCATCTCCTGCAGAAACTTTTATCTGTGCTTTGAGTGCTACAGTAAGGTAAAGGAAATACAAGTGAAAGAGTGAAATGACATCCAGAATATAAATATAACACCATAATTTGACTTTTGATTTGATTTGATTGTTTTTGCTTTTCATACTGACTGAAAGTCTACAGTTGAACAGACAAGTGTGAAAGACATTTTCAACAAAATCCTGAATCTGAAGTCTAATGTCACTGTAACTGTCACTTTTAATAAGGATGACTAAACTTTAAAAAAAGAAAAAACAACCAACCTGTGAAAACACAACATTTTTAGACACATCTCTTAACTTACATATAAAATAAATAACCCTCTTTTAAATCAAAACAGCCTTTGCAAAGTTTTCATTCCTGACTTTTTACATGATCCATGACATCCAATTTACATAATTTCTACTTCATTAATTTCTACTTAATTGTTGGAAAACATGCAGTGAAAATGTCACAAACTGACACTTTATCAAAGTGATAAGAAAAGACAGTAGATGAGTTTCTCAGTATATCAGTGTGGTGAACACAACCAATAAAATTGTTGTTATTAATCCACTACACAGATAGATATAATAAACAATATATTAATATTTTTTAAGGTTCAGGTGATTTTAAGTTATTTCAAAACCACAAACAAAGTGACCCACATCAGTTTTGTGCAATGATTGGATAAGACAGCCTCCAGATACTAATCCAGTTGTATGATCTTCTCTTAGAGGAGGGTAAACATTGATTTGATTCATACGCATCAGGCAGCACTGATATTCACAAACACACACACACACACACACACACACATCAACAAACACACACCTTGTCCCCAGTAGACTGCTCATATATGGACTGTATATACTCCATATGTCCGTAATGTGTGTGTGTGTGTGTGTGTGTGTGTGTGTGTGTGTGTGTGTGTGTGTGTGTGTGTGTGTGTGTGTGTGTGTAGGACTCATTTAATATGTAGTTAATATCTAGGAATGTGTTTGATGTGTTTGCTCATGCGTCACCTGTCAAATATATGAATGTGTGTGTGCATCTGTGTGTGTGTGTGAGTACTGCAAATTATAAGTATAAAGATAATTTGTGTGGGTGTGTGACAGAGAGAGATAGAGAGAGAGAGAGAGAGAGAGAGAGAGAAAGAGAGAGAGAGGGAAAATACCAGGTGTCAGGTCTACTTAGTTCAGAGCCCAATGATGAGTTGCCCACAGGGGGCTGGAGAGGTCCCGACCCCATTATCCACAGGTCACACACTGACCCCCTTGTGAGAGTTTATGGGAGTGAAAGTCCTGTTGTGGTCTGATTGTGTACTTTATGTCTGTATGTTTAAAAGAGAAAACCAAACATTCAGAAGATGTATTTGTACCCAGTATGTGCAGTGAGATGCGGGGGTGGCATACTCTTGGGAGATGTGTTAGGTTAGTGTGCAATAATATTAATTACAATTAGAATAGAGCCTCTTGGCAACTTTCACCACACGTCTCGGCCTGTAGGAAGCAGCAGCAGCAGCAACGGCAGCACGCCCACCCAAAGCAGCACAAATGGACCCTTCAACCCCGACGTTATCAATGGCCAACGTTGCTTTGAAACTCGTCACTACTTCCACAGACTCACTAATGTTTTCAGAGCTGCACTGAAACACATCCTGGTCAGTGTGACCAGTAGTGTAGTCCAACATCTGATCTCTGTCGTTACCACAGCTTCCTGCTTTGCCATCCTGTTTATATGTCAGTATGAAAAAAATGGCAGCATGATCTGACTTACTGAATAGTGAGAGAGAATTAGTATCGTAACCCTCCTTGAATAGAGAATGGCTGATAGCTTTATGTATCACCTTCACTGTTTGTCTGTGTTTTTGCTGTCACATTTTTATGGTCTATGTTTTAATCTGTTTTCTATTGTTTTTTCTTGCTTTTGTTTTTTAATGTTTGCATGTTTTTAATTGTTTGGTCAATTTAGGCTTTTTAAGATTTTCAAATCTTTGCTGATCAATCTCTCTCTTCTCTTTCTTCCAGGCCTCCACCCTAATCTATCTGGCTGGATTAGGGTTTTATTTGATTGCACACATCACACCACACATTGCATCCATTACTGACTTTGCTGACTAACATTACTGTGTTTTAAGTTGATAATAAATGTTATTTTAGACGTTTTATCATGAGTGATTCCCATTTATAGTGCGGACTCCGGTCGCCGGTTTGTAACACAATCAACACACAAAGTTGGAAAACTGATAAGCAGGCCCACATTCCGATGACCCTTCTGCAGATTTTCCACAGATTTCCACAGATCTCCTTGCACTGAAAACAATATTTGTTATTTTAAATCAATATTATCTATCACGTTACAAGCAAAAAAAACATTCTGCAGTATTCAGCAGATTTTCATTTTGGATTACCGCAGAAAAGAAAAAAAAGTCCACAGATTGTGTTTGGGTCTGCTGATAAATTGAGTCAAACCCAACAAAAACAAAACATAAGTTCAGTCTTCATGGATCAGCCACAGACAGGCCATCTTTATTTGTTGTTAGTTTAACAAACATAAACACATTTTATCATCAGTTAAGCTGAATATAGAATATGTCAACTTTATGTGCACTGGCATATTTAATCTTTTTGTGTCTTTGAATTTAAAATGAACCGCAGAGATGAAGGTAAAGAAGCAAATGAACAAAAGTGGCTGACAAACAGCTTTTGATGAACTTGTGAAATGTTTATATGTTTTTAGCATCCTGCTTCCAAACAGAGTAAACATCTCTTTGTCTCGACACCAGACACATTAAAACTCTTAATGCACTTGTCATGTCGGGAATCTAACTGAATAAATTTAGGTTGGTACTGTGGGACTCAGGCACAGACAGGACAGTTTTACACCCACGTGTCTAAAGTCTATTCAAACGCTCCTTTACTTCACAAGAAAATGGAAATTGCCATCTTCTTTCGAGTGAACTGGGATGCGGTTTGTAATTTGAAACCAAATAAAAGTTTTATAGGTACCGAGGGTGGATGCTGACATGTTAGCCAGCAATTGGCGGAGCTTGGAAAGCCCATTAAAAAAAAAGGAACTGTCGGAATTAATTCAGTTGACAGAATCTTCCAATTAACACTTTGTCAGTCGATCTGACTTTTTTCATGACCTGCTTTCTTTCAAATAAGACAATTTGAATCTTAACAAACCAAACCTCAAAATTAAATGCAGTCCAACCTTCTTTTTTTTTTCTTTCAAATCTAAGGCCAAACAAAACAAACTTCATTTTGTTATTACCAAACCAGGTAAATGTTGTTGCTGTGCTTCCTGGGATTTAGTGTCATTACCTCTTGTCCATCAGGGACCCAAGCTTGGTAAATGTAGGTAAATTAAAAACACATCAGTGCTCTCATCTTACAAGGATCTCAACCCAGAATCCAGGCTAATTAAAATATACTAGGACTCTTATCATTTGGGGAGTTATACTAAATAATCGTCTCTCACCTGGAGCTGTCCCAAGGGACGTTAGTGTTTTGAATTCCCTTTCATAAAAAAGGTCAAATATTTCACTTCAGAGAATCATCACCAAGAGAAAACTCAGCAAGGGGAAGAGAAGCAGGATGGGATGTTTTTTTTTTTTCCTTCCTGTCTGTTGCTTTCTTCTGTCTCCTTCGACTATCAAACTGTGCCACAGTCAGTACTCCACGCTGTGCAGTCAGAGTTGAGTTATTGCACACAAGTCTAACAAAAGGCCACTTTGTTCACTGTCTCACCTGGAATACAAACAAATAACATCGACTACAGTGTGCTCTGTGAGGGGCAATCTATGCAAAAGTTGAATTGTCTGTCTAGTTCAAAGTGGAACCAACAACTTTAACAATGCTGCATTTGGATGGAGACCTCAGCTATGTAGAAATAAGGATATACACTACATGCAACCAAGACTGATAGGAGGATAGAACTTTTGCATTTTTGCACAAATGCAACAAAAAAAGCAACACTTGAATTAATGTATGATTGGAAAGTCTCCAAGACCCCATGTCATACTAAAGCAACACCCAGTTGAGACACTGGCCCTGGGTTTACAGATTTGTTAGCAACATACACTGCTTTCCTTTAGCACTTATATATTAAACATTAAAGCTTTCAACATTATCTATACCTCTAATTAAATGTGAATGCCTGATCTTTGTAATTTTGCCATTTACAGTGTTGCCTGCAAAATACTTCCACACACTTTTTCTCAGATGCTTCGGTGTTGTGATTATCCAATCAGCATGGCTTTGCTTACTACTACATTTGCATTCATTAGCTTAGTTTACTGTCAGGTCAAAGACCGGTAATATGTCAAGCTGCTGTCTGTATATTTAGACTTTATTTAAACAGGTAATTTCAGTTTGAATATTTCATTTTCCCCCACTTTTGGATAAAAGTTTGAATTTTGAATAAAAAGTGACAGCCCTACCAAGTGTATATGGGATATGACTACATCCACTCCAGGCAAAATGTGAATGTTGTAGTCATAATTCGGCGATGCTGTCTTCTAATACAGAGAAGTGAGAGGTCAGAAACAGCAGAATAATATTTTTGGAAAAGATTAAGACTCAAAATTTTGCTCAAAGACACTACAGCATGCTGACTGCTTTTGATGATGATGGTCTCCAGGTGATCAGTAGTCTTTCTCTGTTCACTGAGTTGCCTGTCACCCACAATTTCCTCCTGCTAACAGGATGAGTATACTTTACTGGAGTGTCTTTGAGCAAGATGTCTTTTGCCTTGGATTTCTCCTGGCTTCATGGAAACTGCTCTGAGGCTGAATCTGTGTGGTCTGGAAACTGTGACACATTTCATCTTTGGTGATGATGTGTTAGAAAAATACATAACTTCAATATTTTGTTCTTTATTGTACTACACTTTGAACATTCAGTACTCATAAAGACATCCACACATTTTCCTATCTTTACTAATAACTATCCTCTTTGGTCACAAAGTCACATTTACAAAGACTATCACAGGAGGAAATTGATTTTTTTTGTGTGTGTCTGGTAAGGACATTTTCAATTCTCCTGATGATGTCTCACAACAAAGCTCTTTTACAAAACTCATTGAAATAGATTTAATTCTGAACATCTCTGGCTATGCTCGGCCTGAAGGCTTGTTCTGGTTTAGGATCCATCTGCTGTCTTTCTTCTTTCCTTTTTTTCTCTGTCTCTCTCTCTCTCTCCTTTTATTTTCCCTGTCTGTTATTAACTTTCCATATTCATGGGATTATCAGTTCCGGACGTATCTGACCATCATGTACATCACTTTAATTTATCATCAAATGCCTCAAACTGTGAGTTTTCATTCAACATATGTTAGACATATTTCTGTCTGTTCTTTTCAGAGCCCAACCACTGGAATGTGAGTTCTTCACCAGACATCTTTCAGCCAGCTGGAGGTTCCTGCTCCCTCTAATCATCTAAGCATTCAGAGTTTATCTCAGAGCATCTTGCACGGGTGAAATATCACACCCACCTCCCCTCCAGTGCTCCAGTCTGGGTTTATTCAACAGCTGTGGGAACATTAACACCTCTTGAGAAAATGGTACATTTAACAAAAATATGCATCTCTGTGTTATATTTCCCCCCAAACCACAAACAAATTAAGAATCGGGAGTTTTACATTAGTCCTTTGACAGCTTCCAGCCATACAAATGGCGAGTTATAGCTTTATAGCTTCAAGTGTAAAAACAATACCTAAGTCCTGTTTTTGTATTTGAACCACAGCCAAAACATAGAGACCAAGATAATAAGAATAAGAAAGTTCAAATGTCTTTTCAGTTGTAAAAATCTCAAGGCATATTCCAATGTTGTGACCTTACATATATCATTCAAACAAGAACTGTGTGCAGAATAAAATCCTACATTTACTTTACTTTTTCTTTTTCTTGACAGTTAGCTGTATTTTTAAAAGATAAAGTCAGTTCAGACTAGCGAAGGCTCATACTGCCATATTCTACACTGTGAAGATCTGCCTTCATCCTCTCTCTGTGTCTGATACTCATCCACTGCTCCCTATAATAGACGCTAAATAGTTTAATCAATAGTGAGCAGTAAAGTGAGATTTCGCACACTTACACATCATCATCATTTTGCATCATCATTACATAACGGTACACAAAATCCACAGGTTGGTATGAACTTTGGTGTTTGGGTCACGGTTCGGTACGATTTCGGTACAGCAGAAGAAAAGGAAGGTAAAAAATTACATTTTGGTCATACAACTATGGTTCATTGGCCGTAACATTACACATAACTGAACTTACGTTACTAAAATAGTTCAGTTGTCTGTCTTCAGGAGAAAAAGAAAACAACCCTTTTGTCTCTTGCAAGGAGTCAGGGTCTGCTAACAGCTTTTTTATGCTGATTTATGGTCTAACTGTACATAAAATAGTTCAAACTGGCTCCACCTCCAGCAGCTACAACAGTAACATGCTCTAACACTGATGCTTCAATATTAATAATCTAATGATATCATATAATAACATATACATCATTCTGAGGGACCAAGCTGTTAGGGGTCATTTGTCATTCTGACAACAGCAACATAACTCAACCCCGAGTATGTCATGCCATTGAAAGCTACTGTGACTAAACTCATTACAAACATTTTGAGGTGACCCAGCTCTGACCACTGACTGCTGGACAGCTCTAACAAACGACATCTACATCTCAACTTTATTTAAAAATGAACCAGATAGTTACCAGTTAATAGATATTGGTCTATTGAAACCAAAGTAACAAAACTGACATCCCTATTTAGAATTATTGCTGAAATAGCCTCAGTCCAATCATATAAACCGTTTTACTAAATACATTTTTTTTTATTTCTATAGGTAATATAGTGACTAACTGATAAAAAAAAATGACTCCATCTGTCTTGGGCCTCAGACTCGTTGTGATGTGTGTTCATGTCTTGGCTGTCAAGTCATTTCCTGAAGCAAAGCTTTCCATCTGTTGAGCTGTTGTTATTTTATTATTTAATCTTTATTTAGTCAGGCAGTCTCATTGAGATTAAGATCTCTTTTCCAAAAAAGACCTGAGAACCAAAAAACACCCATAAGACAGGAACACAATGAACAGACAGAAACAACAACTCCAAAAAATAAACATGGAATTAATAAAAACACTTCAATCATGACAAAAATGTCAGATAATAAGGTTTTAAAATGTCCAAGAGGATTGTAAGACTTACATTTTAGGGCAGCTTGAAGCTTATTCCATTTAAAAAGGTGAATAATATCTGAAACCAGTTCTGACAACTTTAGAACGTGCCTGAGGGATAATACTGGCACATATTAAATAGTATCATCTGCAAAGAAATGTACTTTGAAATATTGATTAGAAAGAAATGTGTTATTTATGTATAATGTAATCAAATTTAATTAATTAATTTGGCACAGCTGTCTCAGAACTATGAGGGCAGTGATGTGATTGGCTAATAGAGTATTTAATACTCACCACACCAGCTGATCTATATTCACTGTCAGTCAGCCCTTTTGCACATTGCGATTCTACAAATACATTAATCCAAATAGCAGTCTGTGCACCTCTGCGCTTGGCATTTATTATGTGCGCAATGCATGCTTTTGCACGCTCACAGGCTAATGAGTAGGAACATTTACGGAGATTTATTATAAGATAAAGTAAGATATCACTGCTTAATAAATGTTCAATCAATAAAGAAGCCATCATCTAATTTCACCTATGGATCTCTGTTACTGACATGTAACCTAGTCTATATACTTAATGATGTAGTAAGTGGACAGGTTAGGCTATAACACCACTACCATTGTGACAGAAAGCTAATTGATTATGCCAGACTATTAACCCCATTTACCGTTTAAAGAACATTAACTGTCAAATAGGAAGCAACACTAGGTGGAGTGGGGGTTTTGGGTCAAAGCAGTTAACCTCAGGACCAGAGAGATATACCTTGGTATTACACAAACCTTATCTCTATGTAGTTTATAGATCCAAAATGTACATCTTAAAGTAGGTTTGTCACATCCTGTCCGTAGTTTCCGTTATGTTTACTACTGTCTTATTTTGAAAGATTTCCCCCTTGTTTGTGTGGTTTGTTTTTCATTTCTTCCGTTTTCCCGTCTTAGTTGATTTCCTCATGTGTTTCACCTGTGTCCTGATTGTTATCACCCCTTGTGTATATAGGTCCTGTTTTGGTTCAGTTTACCCTGGTTTGTTCGACCTTTGTCTTGTCCTGCTACCTTTTGTGCTTCTCGGCCACTTTTTGTTTTGCCTTCTCAACCCAGAATAAAGTACTTTTTTTCCACCTCTATCAGCCTGCAGTCTCTGCATTTGGTGTCCACCTACTCCGCAATTCGTGACAAGGTTTTTATTTCCTTTTATATCTAGATGGAACAGCTTTTCTCTGACCCTCACAGAACGTACAAGCGTTTACTAGGCTCTTACTTCCTCTCACAGCAAAAGTAAATGTATGCCTTGTGATACACCAACACTGACTCACTTTTTAATTTAATCCCAATTGACTTCAAATCTTGTCTTTGCCATTTTTTGGAGTTGTGTTGTCAATAAGCCTCCAGTCACATATTAAATTATAGCTATTTTTGTTTTTCAAGTTGGATTTAAAATGTGTCAGGTAAACATACTCACACTAACACACATATTAGGCAATACTGTCTCACCTCTGAACTGTTGCTCCACTTAATCAAAACACATAATTGCTGAATATCCAAGCTGTTGTCGCTGGTCTGTTGCCAAGAAAACTTCCTTTGTTAACTTTTTATCACTCTTAAAGATATTTAACATGTCAAAGGGGTGGCACTAATCATATAAATTGATGCTTTTAAAGTATAGTTGGCAATGTAAGTTCTTGATTGACAAGACCTTTGTGGACTGGCTTATCTTCACATGATCAAAAGGTATACCAAAGAACTTTTTGAACAATTGTAGGCTACAGTGGGTTTTTATGAATGGAAAGAATTAAATTGAGATAAGTGGCTTTCATTAACCATCTCAAAGTGCTTTTTCATACTCCATTCAAAATGCAGAGCCCGAAATCTTATACCATGTAAGAGCCAGGAGAAAGGAGGAAAAATTGCCTGTTTTTTGTTTTGAGGTTGTTGTTTTTTTACTTCACTAGAAAGAGAGATGGAGAGACAGGTAGATAAACAATGAGAGACAGGTGAGAACACTGAGACAAACAGAAAGGCAGAGAGAGAGAAACCCTAATACACAAACAGGCAGAGAGAAGCATACCTAGAGTGCCAGATAGACAGAAGAATAGGCAAACAGACTAAAACCCACAGACATACACGAACAATCATATTTACACGTCCAGGCAGTGTGGGCCATCGTGTCATCAAACCCTGTGACTTGTGATGTTGTTTCTCAGTCTTGTACTGCCATCTAGTGGAGGCAGCAGTTGGTTTATTTAGGTTTGTGTTGATTTTATTCAAATAATTGCAGTGTGACTTACTACATAATAATCACATCATAAAATATGCTCTTAAAAGAGGTGCTCTTCCTGTAGATATATGAGCTGCAGTCTGTGTTGACACCTTTTAAAAAGCAGCTGAAGACTAATTTATTTAAACTGGCCTTCGCCTCGCCTCATGTTGTCTAGTGTTAGTCATTTTGTGTGTTTTAATATATTTCTGTTGCTTTATATTTTATTGTTTGTTCTCTTTCTTAACTGCTTTTTATGGTTTCATTTTTAGTAATGTTACTCTTGTGAAGCATTGTGTGCCTTTGCACTGTGAAAGGTGCGATACTAAATGAACCTTACTGACAATATTTTCACTTTAATGTCAAAGAAAAACTTAAGAGAAAGTTCAATAGACCTGGAGGGGGAAAGGAAGTCCACCCACACCAAGTACTGTGTCATTAGTCATGATCTTTCATGGCTTTCTGGCCTGGGGTTTGCAAAGAGGCAAATTCCCAGTTTCCCTTGAATGCAGCAGAATATAAGGATACATTACTCATTGTTTCACTCTATTAAGCAGAAGATCAACCCGCAGGCCCAATCTGTTGTAATATTTGTTGCTGGTTTGATGCTCTAAGTCTGAGCTGAGCTTCCTAAACTGCTTCCTGCCATCCAGTGGATGGCAGGAAAAAAAACAGCCTCAACCTAGTTACCATCATGTGACAGGTCTGGGTTCAAAGCTGCCATTATTATTATTATTGTCATTATTAACATAATTGACAAAAATATTGCAATATTGAAGTTTTCATAATCAAATCAAAGTTTAATTTCTAGTTTAGACTTACTTTGGATTTAATTAACCTTACTTAGCTTGCTGAATGTTATCTGGGATTGCTGATTAGACCAACCAACATATTCACTATTAATCCCTGGACTGTTCTTTTGATGAATTAATATAAAATCAGGGCTGCAACTAACAATTATTTTAATTTTCAATTACTTTTTTGATTATTATTATTGGTTATAGTTGTTTGGTCTATAACATATCAGAAAACATGGCAATCACTGTTTCCCAAAGCCCCAAGGTGTCATACTTAAATGTCTTGTCCTGAACAAGAGTCCACAAGCAAAAAATATTCAGTTTATTATCACAGAGGACTAAAGAAACCAGAAGTTATTTATATTATTGAATCAGAGTTTTCTTCTTGAAAAATGACCAAAACAATGAATCAATTATCAAAAGAGTTTTTGATTAATTTAATAGTTGGCAATGCATCAATTCAACTATTAATTGTTATGTCGTCACTACATAGTTTATATAACATTGGTAAGATGTATGAAATGCTATGATGACAATATAAATATCAAATATCAAAGATCAAGATTGTAATCATATAATGGAGGAAAAACAGCACGTGTGAAGGAAACACCATGAAAAGTTTACCATTTTACATGAATATAAATTTAAAAACAAAATTGGAAGAAACTGTGCAGATCAAGTAATGAGTGAAGCATGTGATCATTTAGCTACATAAACAGCACCTTAACACAGCGAAACCTAAAACCTTTGTTGTCTTTTAGAGATGTATTACTGCTCAGTTGTTCAGTCTCACACCCATGCTGGTGAGTTTCCTGTCATGTCATGAATGCTGGCAGGTGGTGCTTGCATGCATGTGTGTGTGTGTGTGTGTGTGTGTGTGTGTGTGTGTGTGTGTGTGTGTGTGTGTGTGTGTGTGTGTGTGTGTGTGTGTGTGTGTGTGTGTGTGTGTGTGTGTGTGTGTGTGTGTGTGTGTGTGTGTGAAGGGGTAACAGCATTTGTGGACATGCTTCTCATTCCATCAGTGACAGCTCTCAGCTGTCCTCCTGTCTGCCTCCCTGTCTCTGTGTCTCCTCATGTCTCCAACATTGTCCCTCTATCCGTCTGTTTCCTCCTCTCCGCTGCACTGTCTTTCTTTCTGTGTCTCCCTGTCCTCCGCTCCTCTATCTCACTGATATTAGACACTATGCTGGACTCATTCCCATAAGAAAAACTTACCATCCACGTGTATGAGAAATGATGACTGTGTTGATTTGTGTATATTACTTACAGAGACACACACACAGACACACACGCACACACACACCCAGCTGTCTGCCGTGCCTTGAAGTGTGCTGAGAGGTTGAGATGTTGTTGGGTGGGTGGGTGTACGGGTGGGGGGAGCTGGAAGGGAGTTTACCATGAGAAACCAGAGCTCAGAGTTCACTTGCCGATCCACAGTCCTGTCCCACAACACATTTTGACTCCAAAGTGACGGCTGCAGCTTTACTGCATATGTCTGCCTCTGTGTAATGAGCGCTGATAGGTTAGCTTAGGACCTGCTAACTGGTTAACAAACCGTTATTAAACTGATGGTGTTGATTTCAGGGCTGAATCTACAAACGTCTGGTTGGTGGAGATATGAACCTACCAAAGGTCCAGATCTTGCTGGCATTGATCATCTGTGTATTTCATGGTGAGTCCTCCACTGTGTTTGTGTGTGTGCGTGCGTGCGTGCATGTGTGTGTAAGTCTTAATATTTCAATCTTCTTGGTTATATTTTTGGGCTAGCTGTCACACTACAGGTCCTGGAAATGTCTCAGAAAACAGGGACATATAGTCTTATACAGCTGTCCTTTTGTGAAATCTACAAGTGTTATGTTCTCAATGAAGCTTGTATGTGTCAAATTTTAGACAAATTGAACCAAAATTCTGTGTATGTTGTTAAATGTGTGTTCTGGGTAAGGTACTGATCTCTCCAGAGACTGTACTTATATGTCAAGTGGCCATGCTCAGCTTCCTGACACATGGCCTGGCCACCATAAAATGCACACTAGGGTATTCAATATGAAAAAAAACCTCTATCATGGTACGTGTAATTTAACTTCAGGGTATTAATATAGAGTTTGTATAGAGATTGTTTACAGATAAAATAATATACTAAGAAATCTTCAATGTTTTTGGCAAATCCAGTGAATTAAATAATTGACGAAATCAACGTGCTTCATTATAGTGATGCAAATTTGTAAAACTCTACTACTACTACTACTTACTGATTTGGACATTTTCCCTCAATGTCCTAACATAACCAGCGGTATTAAAGGGATAGCTAGCACAATATAAAATATATTAGCAGTGTAGGAAAAGAAGAATTATCATTATCTTATATATTACTGAATCTTATACAATTTATATCATTATATTAGCCACAACTTTTCCTCACATTGCTAAATAAGTGAATCTCTAAATTTGATATTCAGCCTGTTGCTTTCTGTGCGAGTGTGTTAGCAATTGTCCTTCAGGTATCCTAAAAGAAGAAGCTCAGCATTGTTGGCATTCCTGGCTGCATTCATATTTGAGGCATTTGCTGTAGCTGATGTGCTCTCAGGACTCTCTCCCACAATGATTTATAATCAGTGAAAAGTTATGGATTTAGTGTCTTTGTTCAAGGCCCCTTGGACGGGACAAGTGTTTGTTGATGAGCACACTGTTTCTTAGAGGGATTCACTCTGTCACCTTACAAGGACTTGATAGTCAAACAAGTGAGAGAAAAAATGGATTCACAAATCTAAAATCAGTTTGCTAAAAGTTAGTTAATAACGTGATGCTGACAGAAGCAAAAAGTCGAGGCAGCGCCTGGATTCTTGTAGCTCATCTTCCAAATCGGAAGCAGTTGCAAGCATTTTTTGGATTTAATGACAAAATAATTACATTTGTGAGATGAACATGAAGTATATTGTGAACTGTTTACACCATCACTCAGGCTAACATTAGCACAGCGGAGCAGCAAACTCCAGCAGTAACAAACCAGACCAACACACACTGCAGCATTTAAACAACTTAAACCAACTCTGGTGCAAAGAAAATAACTTGGTGCTCCGTCTGTTTCACCTCAAAAACTCTGCATATGTTCGGCATCTTGAATAACTTTCCCCAGAGCTAACAGTGCAGCACAGAGGCTGCTCTCCACTGCTGTTAATAACACAGCGGAGCACTCTACCTCCCCCTCAGTTTGTTATTCTCATACAGGCAGGAGACTATAAGACTCAAATGCATTAACTCATATAGTTAGCTATGTAAAATAAAAAGGCTGCAGTCCATTTATCTTATACGCACGTTATGTTTCACATTGAGCTGTGATTGACTGGCGACCTGTTCAGGGTGTAACTGGCCTCTCGCCCAGTGTCAGCTGAGTTTGGCTCCAGCTCCCTTACTGACCCTCTAGAGGATGAGCGCTAAAGGAAATGGATGGATGGATGTTTCATATTGTATTTCAGTGGAATAAGAACACCAGTAAATGGTTTGGCACACAGTATAATGGATCAAGAGACTGAAGATAGTGCTCTCCTTTTCTATCGATTCAATAGATAATCAATTTTGAATTAAGTCAGACACCAAATAATCAAATGTTTTGCTCTTGAAGTTAATTGTAAGCTTAACCTTGTCCACTGATCCCTACAAATTATTACACTGCACATTAATTAAATGCTCGAACCCATCTATTCCACAGACTGCTGTGAAACGAAGACTGTAATTATAACATAATGTGGCCAGTTTATCTGGCAAGAAGTGAAAAGCAAATGAGGAGACCATGACTTAAATGACTTCAAACATCAAATTACATGATCCATTCATACCTCTGTGAAGCACTGATGTTTAGCAACACCTCACAGAGAAAATATGATTTAAGATGAACTAGAACTCAGTGTTCTCTGTATTGATCATGTAGTCATTTAACTACACATAAGAAACTTCTATTTACCAAGATACTAAATACACGTATATGCAAGATTAATAACTGAAATGGCTTTAATGCAGTTCAGGATATAGAGATGTAATGAACTCACCCTGATATCTAAAAATCTAAAATGTCTAAGAAAGGGTTGTGTTTATGTTAAGTCAGTGCTTTATGAATAAACAGCATTTTTTTCCATTGAAATGTTTTATTGGTAACATACCTGATTTTAACAGATTTTTGATTATCATGCACTGAATCAGTCTCTTTGTTCTGTCTGTACGAGCCTTCAGTGTCAAACATTCAGTGTCCAGAGAGATTCATATAATCTATTATTTTATTATTGCAGTTTACTTTTCTTCATTGATTTGGGCAGTGGCCAGTTTTATGAAACACCAATGATAAACTGATGTGATAGTCAAACAGAGGTGTTGTGTCTGGATGAATGAATGCAGCCTATAAGCCACCATCATCTGGGACATTATCTGCATCGCTGCAGATGTGCAATAAAAAATGATGTTAGGTGAATCATCTGAAGGTCTTTATTCCCAGATGCTAGATGTACTCTTTGAAGATTATTGATTATATGTGTCAGACTATCAAATCTATTATTCCAGTCTCAAAATATGATTGTTTGGTCTCAGGTTAAATCAGTCAAGATCTCCAGATGACGTAACTTCAGAAGTAGCCTTTCATGCCATTGTTTTGAAAGAAGTGCCACAATTAAGTAAATATGTGGGGTTTTATTTTACTAATTTGGTCAGGGCAGTTTATTTTAAAGCTATGTCGAGTCTAAAAAGCAAAAGAAAATAGGATTTTTAGTATCACAGCAAATGCATCAAGGTTGCCTGTTTCTCCTATGAAGCCTATACAAATATGCTGAATATTTAGGATCCTATAAAGTCACTCACTGGTGTTTTATAATAACTATCATCACCCTCCTCCATGTGGTTTATATGTTGTATGAATAAAATCAATATGACGTACAAATGAGGCCGTTCAAAGCACTTCACAAACAAGAAAGAATGAATGGCTGCTGAACAAATGTGTGATGAGTGATGCATGAATTCACAGTTGTAATGAAATTGCAATCTTAACAACAAAAGGTTCAGTTTCTTTTGGTCTGTGGAACAGCCAGAATAAAATAAATCAAAGTATGTGGAAAGATCCAGGATTTATGTGCATTCATTTTAGTTTGAAAGTTAGCTGAGCATTATTTCCATTATCAGGTCAGTTAGGACTGCAATGAATGATTGTTGTTCTCTATTAATCAACTTGTTTGGTCCATAAAATGTCAGAAAATGGTGACAATGTTGTCTTCAAATGTCTAGAGCTTTGTCACCAACCCAAAGATATTCAGTTTACTGTCACAGAAGACAGAAGAAACCAGAAAATATTCACATTTGAAAACCCAGAATCAGGGTATTTGAAATTGCTCTTCTAATAAATGACTTGATTATCAAAATAGTTAGTAAATGTAATCGATGGCAACTCATTGATTTATTGACTAATCTTTGCAACTCTACATACAGTACACATAAACTTCCTTGAGGAAGAGAACAAGTTAATTTATCCACTGAAAATAAAAAATAATGTCATGTAGCTAGAGATATTTCTTAAAAAAGAGAGTAATTACATGGAGATCATGTAGGTGCCAGCCAGGCTAACAGAAACACAGCATCAATTAAAAAAGATTATGCATGCACACTTACTCCAAGTTGCAAAAGTGTAATAATGACAAAGTTTCAATCCTACTTGGATCTTTATCAGGTCAAACTGCAACCATATTTAAATATCATGCCATTAGGCTGACAAACTCTTTGATGGCAGGTGTGGTTAACCATCCAAACCACCCAGGGTGAAACAATAAACAGTTTAATCAAGTATGTAGTAGGCCACATATCAATTTCTCAGCCTGTCATGTGACTCAAACCATTGACATTTGGTCAAAAGCTATATTCACACCCATCCTCATGGACTTAAATGCAACTCTGAAATAGTCTCCACACTCGACCCTTTTGTTACTTTTCAGCCCGACTGTGGCAGAAAATAGAAGCGAGCTTTAGCTTTAGTTTTATTTTGCAGTGACACAGTTCAGTGTTGTGCGGAAATAGGAGTTGGGAGTATAGGCAATGATTGACAGCTCCAAGTGGCTCCTCTGTCCCGCCTCCCGTCTATTTTAGTCCGTGGGCAGATCAAAGCGTGCTCGCAGGACAACAGACAGTCTGACAGAGACGGTGGCAGACAGCCAGAGAAATGAACATCAGTACTGTACACAACACAACCAGAGAGAGCGAGAGAAAGATCCCGAAAGAAGCTCTGAAAGGAAACCAAAGGACAACAAACAGCTTGTATATACGTGTGTGTGTGTAATGTGTAGTGTGTGTGTAGTGTGTGTGCGTGCTCTGCTCTTGCTGGCTAAATGAAACAAGATCTTAGCCTGATCAGTTCAGGCTGAGTGTGGATAGCCAGCAGATTCCAGAAATAACATGCAGAGGATGTAACACAGATAGCAGCACGACGCTAATCTGCTGGGTCATATTAAAACTAAAGTACATGACATGTGTTAACTGTGATTACATGAATGAAGGTGATGCAAGAGGCCACGTGTAGTATAAAGTATAGCTTACAAGCAGTGGTTGAAAAAAAAAAATCACTTTCACAGCACATCAAAATGTTTAATTGATGTTTCACAAGACGAATGTCAGAATGTGCAAGCAAATCCCGATAATTATGACCTTGTTACATCTAGCACGGCCTACACAAGTATCACTTCTAGAGTTTCAGCTTGTTTGACTGTTACCATGCTAATAATAAAACAACAGTGCCTTCATTCACACATAAACGCAGGCCAATCCTAATAGTGTGAGGATAACCTTTAATTTACATATCTAGTGCTGTAATGCTGAAAATATGCAGTGACGTAATGCAGAAACACATATGCAAAAATTAGTTGTTGCCAAATAAGTATTAACATAAAGTTGGTGTAGCAATGTTAGCCGTCATGTACAATCCTAAAACAGGAAGTTTAGCCTTTAAAAGCAGTATTTAAACATTTAATAAATAAGTTATTAGCTGATATAACAACATTTAAAGTGTTTATTTATGTACATTATTTATTTAAAAATTAACTTCTCCTATGCCAAATGAGTATGAACATAAAGTTGGTGTAGCAATGTTAGTCCTCATGTACAATTGGGGAAAAAATGACATCAGTCTATGGATACAATCCTAAAACAGGAAGTTTAGCCTTTAAAATCAAATCTACAACAGTTATGAGCTGATATAGTGTTTATTAATGAAGACATTTTTTTTTATTTTTTTTTATCAGAACTATGTTTTACTATACTGCCCTTGACTATCTGTTTATACACCACCTTTCTCTCATAGGTCCCCACAGGACCAGTGGACCTGGGCTGTAGTATATTTTCATTGCATGTCTCTCAGGTATAGAATTATTATGTATGGGCTCACAAAGACACGGTTTAAGAACAACTGTGAGTCTGTTGGCTGGAAACACCCACCTCGTATGAAGAGGTGTTAAACACAGGTTAACTGTTCTGAACTCTAACTGATCCAGACTTAATGTCAAGTGGATTGGCCTGAGCTGGTTTTCTCGAACACCCTCTAAGCACTCAGATTAGCCTCGCTCCAAGGACTTATACAGAAACGGACCTGATCACAGACAGCTCATGGTACATTCAGTACAGAGGCTTTTTACCAATGTGGAATGACAGTCATTTGACTGCTGTTGCTGTTGATCTGTCTGTATCAGCCTGTTCGCCCCTGTCTGTCATCTGATAATACCTCTCTCTTCCTGTCTTTCTTTCCTTCCTGTGCATTCTCTCTCTTTCACGTCGAAGGGTTTCGGGTTGCCGGTAAGCTGGGGAAATGTTTGTTGTGTGAATCACAGTTAAATGCAATCAGCTGGCTTCCCTGTAGCGTCAGTGGTGATTTCAGTTCCTGGATGATAACATTTGCGGGCACATGGTCATCAGCTGGCTATGGCAACATGTCGTACCTCAGAACCCAAAATAACATCTGTGATGAATGTGTGAACCACAGTTTGTGTACAGCATATATATTTCATTGCTGGGATTAGTTTTAATATTATAAAGTTTAATTCAAAACTTCCACTGTCAGAAGTAGTTTTTCCTCCCAATACTGATCACTCAGTCTAGCCAATAAAAATACACGTTTTTGCCCATAAAAACATATTGATCTGGAAATGACCAAGAAAATGACTGATGAACACACTGAGAAGTGTAAAAATATGTTCAGTTCATTATGAAATTGGCAGGCTGCCACTGTCTAGGTGATTAATCGGATATACTGCACTGTCTGATTGATCTCTGACCTCAAGATCGGACTCATTACATCAAAAAATAAAGGCTGACTGCCTGACAGATATTTTTTTAGATTGTTTTTTGACCTTTATTAGATAGTGGGCAGGGAAGAGGCAGAAAGGGAACATGATGAGAGAGAGATGAGTAGAACAAGGGTGCAACAAAGGGCCATGGCTGGACTCAAACCAGGGACATTGCAGCTACATGCCATTTGCAGTAACCATTCAGCTATCAGGGCACTGCACCTGGCTTAATTTCTGTGTGTGTTTGTCCTAGGTCCAGTATTCTGCTCGGAAGATGAGACTCGTCTGGTGAAACAACTGTTCACTGGTTACAACAAGGTGGTTCGGCCTGTTAACCACTTCAGTGACGCTGTAGTGGTCACCGTGGGACTGCAATTAATACAGCTGATCAGTGTGGTAAGAAGGAGAGAAAGTGTTCATAACTGAAAACTCAGGAATGAGATTTGATCATGTTTTTACCATAAAACCACACATATTCACTTCTGGAAAGAAAACAATATGTGACAAATCTAACTTTATATTCAGATTATTCTGAAACCTGCTGCCAGCATTTCAAAACTGTAATATGGCCAAGTTTCCTTGGCATGATACTGCATTTTTTTATTGGAACAAGGAGAAATGACATGGTTGATTCTGCACTTTTGCATCTCACAAAATGCAAGTAATTAAAGTGACATGGCATGATGCTCGCAAAATGTCACTTGATGCCTTCGGGCGTCCTCGAAATACTTAGGAGTCTTGTTGGTAAAGACTATTTGTGATTCAGTTACTGCAAGTCACTGCAAGTATCCCTATGAATCTTTCAATTGCTTCTCCCTTGTAAGCAAGACTGTTGGGTCACAATGGAGAGCATCACTGCTGCAACTCTGAGTGACATTAGCTATACTTACTTTTGCTGGAGTCATTTTTATTAACAGTATTACTTTCTCCTGAGCAAAAACTACTTGCCTCAGGTATTAGCTGTGATGTACTTTAAAGCCCTGTGAGGTGTGCACTGCAAGATGTTAAAACACAGCTTTGAAAAACACAAATATGAATCTCAGTAATTCACTAACAATGAGAAAATGTTCAAAAACACGGCATCCACGGCAACATGTCTAAACAACTACACAAAAATGGGATTAATCAAATTCATTTACAGCAAATAACACCATCAAAATATAAGCAACCAGTTCACTTTATGAGAGAAAAAGTCACAGCAACCCATGGATCACAAAAAGTAAAGCTATGCCACTGATACTGGAAAAAACAAGGCAAGTCTGAAAAACCCAGCCAGTCAGTAAGGTGAAGATGAAATAGTATGCAAAAGCCCAGTGATGTGAAATAAGCATCAGAAAAAGTGACACTTATAGCATCATTTCTTTCCAGTTCCCTTATCTGCAATATACTCAAGAAGCAATGTTTAGTGCTTTGACTTTCACATCCAGCAACAGAATACGCATTTGCACAATGTGATGGCATGGCAGCCAAAATAATGCAAACATACTCCAAAAACACAGCAAAGATCAGAAGCACACATGCAAACATCCAGCCACAATCCTTCAATGAGGACACAATGCACCTGGGTCACCTTCAGGTCATTATGACTTCATTTAATAGGCTCGGCGGCCTGCCACCCATTACAGTTCACAACAAGCATGCAGCTGGTGGCACGGCGGCCACAAAACACAAGCAACACAAGCACAAAGCCAATAAAAAATGAGCTATTGTTCCTCTTACTGTTCGTAGCTCTTCAACTGGACCTAAGATTAGTCTCACCAGTCCTTGACAAGTCCGTTTCCATGTATTAATCCTGTATAAAAATGGAAAAAAAGACTATTATATTCTTCTGTCTTCTGGTTGCAGTATCCAGCTCCCCCACAGGGTGTCACTCGTGGATAATTAACTTAAAATTATGACATAAAAATGCTTTACTACTGCTACCAAAACATGCCATTTAGTGTGGTAAACAATTCCTAAAACACAACCATTAACATTAACTGGCGTTAACTAACTTACCGGCAAGTTTTAGTGGTAAGCTGACAGCAAGGCGGCAGTCTTCATTTCCAAAACATTTGGGGTTTTACGTTTAAATTCGGTGTACTAAACGTTTTGAGTTAGCCTACTTTATCTAAATTTAACACACAATCCAAGCTAGCTCACCGTCTTCTCATTTTTCTAGCTCACTGTCTTCTTAAGTGAGAGTTTGAAGGAGAAATTACGTTAATTAATGGGTAAAGTCATCCATTTCTTGACGCTTATTAAATGTGGGCGTAAAGAGCGCATGCGTGCTCGCGCCCTGCCACTTTGACCTCATTTAGCGCCTGGTTTTCTTTTTTTTCTTTTTTTTTTAATCTTATCTTTTTATTATTGATCTTGAACAATTCAAATGACACATATTAAAAGAGCATGAAATAAATTGTTACAAACAAGCATACACATTTTATTTAGTCATAAAAACTTTTTAAAATAATTGCTTCTGCATGGCTGTTTCCTGATTGTCATTTTTTCTGCATCTCTCTCAGGATGAAGTTAACCAGATTGTGACCAGTAATGTCCGTCTCAGACAGGTAAATATGACCACAGTTACAATAAACCATTCATTTCAACATCACAATAACAAACTTTATTGTTAATAGTATGTTTAATGACATTCAGAAATTAGAAATTACATTTAGAAATAGTTGGCCTCAGTTTGCTTCTATAGTTCAATCAGTTAAGGTTCAGATTATCAGAACCTGCAATACTACACAATGTGTGTCTGCTCATGTAGCCTAATGTTCTATAACTTAATGTTGTTAAACTTGTTACCATACATACCTGTGACACCTGTACTGCACATAGTTATCATAACTTACATATAATCAGGTGTAGGATTTAGCTGTAGTTGCAATCCATAAATTATTCTTATCACATATGTAAATGAACTATCTCACTAATTAATGATCTTTATTATTTTAACATACATTTTTTCATAAGGAGAGGGTTCTAGATAAGATCTATAAATAAGTTTGTATTTTTTTTTTAGATCTATAAATAAGGGATTTTTATTTCAAATGATGCTCAAATGGGAATACAGTTATAATGAGCGTTGTCAGTACATTAGAGGACAGAATGATCAGAGGTTTTTGCATTTTCATCCCAGCAATGGGTAGATGTGAACCTGAAGTGGAATCCTGATGATTACGGAGGAATCAAGAAGATAAGAATCCCTTCAACAGACATCTGGAAACCTGACCTGGTGCTATACAACAAGTAACCATAGCAAATTATCTTCATTTTTGTGTATGAAAACTGCAATACTATACAGTACATCTCTCTTCTTCTCTCTCTCACTCTTTCTCCCCTCTGTCCATGTCGTCCTCCTTCTCGGCAGCGCTGACGGTGACTTTGCCATCATCCATGAAACTAAAGGCCTGCTGGAGTACACTGGGTTGATAACATGGAACCCTCCGGCCATCTTTAAGAGCTACTGTGAGATCATTGTCCTCCATTTCCCGTTCGACCTGCAGAACTGTAGCATGAAACTGGGAACCTGGACATATGATGGACTGCTGGTTGTCATCAACCCTGTGAGTGTAACTTATGCATTTGATTTCCATTTTTGAATACTGTGGGTCACATTTGGACACATCTGGCTAAGGATTAAATATACTGCAGATGTTATAGCAATCCACCTTAAAAAGTAATTAACCATCCTGTCACTCCTGTCATCACACTCTAGTTGATCATTAGAATAAACCACGTAAAAGGATCATAAACTTGAACATTGAAACACCACAGTTTAACATGCATTATTTCTTCTTTTAGGACAATGATCGGCCAGACCTCAGTAACTTCATGGAGTCTGGTGAATGGGTGTTGAAGGACTACAGGAGCTGGAAACACTGGGTGTACTACACCTGCTGCCCCGACACACCGTACCTGGACATCACCTACCACTTCTTGATGCTGCGGCTGCCTCTCTACTTCATCGTCAACGTCATCATTCCCTGCATGCTGTTCTCATTTCTCACCGGACTGGTCTTCTACCTGCCTACTGACTCTGGTACGTAGATTTTGGGGGGTTTGGAAACACAAACATCCACAAGACAGCTCACACTCAAAAATAGTCAAATCAGGCAGGTGCAATCAGGTGTAAAGTAAATGTAAGTATGAATTTGAGCTGGGCATCATAACCTACAATGTAAAAGTAAACTGTCCTGTGTATCCATCTGTCTCCAGGTGAAAAGATGACTCTCTCCATCTCCGTTTTGCTGTCTCTGACTGTGTTCCTGCTGGTTATCGTGGAGCTGATCCCCTCTACCTCCAGTGCTGTTCCTCTCATAGGGAAATACATGCTCTTCACTATGGTTTTTGTCATCGCCTCCATCATCATCACTGTCATCGTCATCAACACGCATCATCGCTCACCCAGCACGCACACCATGCCCGCCTGGATCCGCAAGGTCCGTAGTTTGTTTTACTTTTGATAATGTAAGACGGACTGCTGTTGTAATACAGTATGTAACTAATAAAAATCAGGAGTGTAATCAATGTCTGCATCTGTCTGTCACTCAGGTCTTCATCGAAACCATTCCCAACATGATGTTCTTCTCAACTATGAAGCGTCCCAGTCAGGAGATCCGACAGAAAACTCTGTTCCCTACTGACATGGACATCTCTGACATCTCAGGCAAGGATCCAGCTACACAAGAGATCACACAAAATGAAACAGATCAGAACATGAAACTCTGATTTAAAAAAAATATCATTTCTGTGTATCCCCATACCTTACAACCTGCAGGTAACCCCAACCCCACCAGTGTCACTTACCAGTCTCCCATCGTTAAAAACCCTGATGTTCGCAGTGCCATTGAAGGGGTGAAGTACATCGCTGAGACAATGAAATCAGACGAGGAATCGAACAATGTAAGACAACTTCTGCATGAATAATTGTTACAAATGCATCAATCCGCACAAGTTCATAATATTCCTAAAGCAGCCTTGAATTCAGCTAGAAAGCCTCTACCATGGTTGAAAAATGTATCTGCTTCCTGATATGCATCCAAAAGTGACTGACAATGAGTTAAATGTGCCCTTTTTTAAAAATAGCAAAACTTAAGTGAGAGTCTCCAGGAAGTCACTAAGCCCATCCACTGACCCCCTCACTTCATGCAGATGTAACGTGTTAATTAGTGAGCCTTGCAGTTGCTGTTAGCTCAAGTAAAGGGCTCGCTGATTCCCCCTCTTACAAGTTTTCAAGACTTTATGCTTAATTAAGTCTGTGCAGCTGCTGGCTCTAGCTGCTTATATACCATATAGACATGAGAGTATTGTAGATCTCTTCATCTAACTCTCTGCAGGAAAGCCACATTTCCCAAAAACTATTATTTTAACTTTCCAAATAGTTGCATTGAAATCTGTTTGTTTGTTTTTTAGATATCCTGCTAATAGATAAACAAATCCAAACTTGACCTCTTTGGCAGAGACAGTTTTAACAAACCTGATGCTGCTTTAATGACAAGATATTTTTGAATTGCTTATCTTGCCATCCCTTATTTGTCACTGACCCATATATCACTGATGCAAAAATGACCAATGGCATCATCAGCGACACTTACTGATTAGTAAATACCCAAATTATGGATGCCCAAAGTCATTAAGTCCCCAAGCATGATTTCCTCTCTTCATCATCTGGTTTCGTTCTAGGCGGCAGAGGAGTGGAAGTTCGTTGCCATGGTTTTGGACCACATCCTGCTCTGCGTGTTCATGGCTGTGTGTATCATCGGGACGCTTTGTGTCTTTGCTGGAAGACTCATCGAACTCAACACACTGTAAAGGCCCGACCCATAAAGGATTTATATGTGCGTGTGTGTGTGTGTGTGTGTGTGTGTGTATGTGATCAGAATAGATGTCACAATTGGAGCTGCGGCTGAAAAAGTGTTTGTCTTTGGACTGGTTCATATTGTGTGTCTTTGTGTCTCTTTTTACACACAAACAGACACAGTGTGAGTTGATTTTAAAATGCTGTAATGCGTTCTCATTCTTGTGTCACCTTTTTGAATGTGTACTGAATATTTACTGACATTGAGACATTGAGGAGACTGCAGTAAAGGGCAAATCCAGGCATCTCAGAGGCTTGAGTCTCATGGTGTAGGTGGGTCATACTTGAAGCTGTTCTTGTCACTAACAGTTTTTCTGTTGTTGTTTTTTTCTACAGTGTTTATTGCTGCCACTCAGTCTGGCGGGCTTGATGATTGTATTTTATTACTGTAAACAAACCATAATGATCAATTTCTTTTGTCTTTTTTGTGGTTTAAATAGAGAAAAAAAAGGCTTTTGAGAATGGATGTGACATTCTGACTCCATCCTATCAGCCAGTCGAGGGCGTAGACAATCAATTAAGAGTAAAATCTATGTAGAAACAAACAGAGCTACTTATTTCATTGTATTTAAGTCCAATTTTATTGCCAGTTTTATATACTGAGTCTGGTTGATGACATTGTCTTGGTCTTTGAGTGCAGGCGAAATATTTTCCAGTCTGGAAGTTTTATTGTTTTGTTTTGCTTGACACTCAATTGACTTCTAAACTTCTCATTCATATTTATGTGTTGTCGAAGGTTGTGAGTTGTGCAAAATTCTGATAATTTCTTCAGCAAATATTCATGATTTAGTGGCAAGGTTTTGTCACTGACTGGTGTACAGTTTGTTAAGGGCTCATTAGTTTCCAATATTGTTTTTTTGTTACAAGATTTTCAACCACAAACTGAAAATGTGACCATTTTTCAGTGAAAATCTGTTAAAAAACAAAAACAATGAGCCTGAAGTCTATTTTAGGTAGAGTTACTAGTGAATGTATAGCCAACAAAGGCTGATCTGTAAGTTGTGAGTGGAGATTTTCCACCAGTGACCATACCTGACTTCAAAGTGATATGAAGTCAGTCAGTTATTTTTTTCTTTTAATGAAAAAGAGATTAAAGCTGAATTGTGTGTTTTGTGCAGATTTAATTGTGCCAAAGTAACAAATAACATCTGTGGCATTGAAAAGAAAAGAAAATTCAATGAAATTTAAACTTTAAATGTCATTGCTGCAGTGTTGTTGCCTGCGTCAACAGCGACTAGCTGAAGGCAACTTGATTTATTTGGCAGCTATGATTCCTTTTTGACGAGAGACAACAAGACTGTCCTTTTAGTTCGGTTTGATGGTACAGTAAAGTTCTGCTGTCATACTGCACTGATAATCTGTTGTGATGTTTCTTTTTATATTTGCAGTTGTGTAGATGTGGAATAGAGTGAAAAATAAAGTCCTTCGTTGTATTATAGTGGAAGTGTTATCCAAATCTCAAACTTCTCAGATAACATATTGTATCATTGAATCTTACATATTTATATAGCCATCTTATGACTTAAAAATAACACTACTGTAGCTTCTGATTTGGATTCATGGGAAACCCCACATGGGTTACAGATGGGTATAGTAGGTGGTAAATTACAGACAGTAAAATTTGGAGCAAAAACTAAAATTATCTATGAAATAAAAGGGGACAGCATTTGAGAACCACAACAGAATAACTTGTCATCATTAGTTGTTGAAAAACTTTATTAGGCGTGCCATGTGCACGCTTTATGATAACCAGCATTGGCAGAAATGTATTTAATAAATCTAGCAGAGCAAAAAAAACTACCTACAAATTGAAACTAAACAGATATTACATGTCAGTGTGTAAGACAGCTTGTTGAGAATTGTATTAAAGTGACAGCTTTATGTATGTTTTGAACTTTTACCACATTGTTCATCACCAGCACACATTATGGAGTATAGAAAGCTTGTTTAACACTGACAGCATTCATCTGACCACAAGTCAGTGAGCTCGTACAGGCAGAGAGATGCAATGGCCGCCTGGTGAAGATAAATAACAGGATTACAATAAAATGTCAAGTTGCTGTCGAGGATATTGGAGACTTTCGATTCATTACTTACTCCTAAACATTCAGCAAAGGTTTGTCCAAACACATTTAAGCTCCCATGTCACTGGGTCGCTACGAGGTTTTCGAGGAGGTCAACAACTAATTAGTAACAGATATAGAATTAATCCAAAAATTTAGAAAAACAAATGAATTCAATTACACACTTTAAACAGAACTTAATGTGTTGACTGTCTATCCCACAAGAATATTTAGTTTGGTTGTGTTTCTGGGACCACACCTGTATTACACAGGTGATGAGACATATTTACATTTGCATAGACACTTACTTTTTTTTTTGGCTCTATGTAAAATCTAAATAAAAGTGGTTATCAAAAACACTATGTGCCAGCAGTGGACAAATGAAACCTCCTTAATGTGATGTTGCTATAGTAGCTACACAGATGGCAGAATACACTGTAAACCAATGAAAATAACAGCAGCAACCAAAGCAGACATTAGAAGAGAACAATTTAAAAGTGTTCATCACATGCTTATCTGCAGCTACGTAAAAGCTACATAACCTAAAAACAGGCCAATACTTTTTAAATAGATGTGACAGTGGCATGGCAATTGTAAATTTAGTTCTAAAATGTTTAAAATTAAACAGTGCAGCAATATCTGAACTACAAATTAAAAACACAATATGGCCAAATAAATACTAAGAAAGACTCAGTGCAAATTAAGTCAGGAAAGAAAAAAGGAAAAACGACAGAGCATTTGGCAAATAATAATAAGAACTACAGTTGGCAATAACTAGATAGCGAAAAATCGGCAGTTTTAGCTCCAGTCTGTTAGTTTTCTTCACCCTTCAGATGTTTAGAGGTTCAGTTTAATCAGACTGCTTCTGTCTAAGTACTGTTATCTCAAAAGGAATACCTTCATAAACCAACACAACAACAAAAGCTTGATGAGGAAGTCAAATTATTTCTATGAAGTCTGGATGATTTTGTAGACCTGACGAGTCCACGTGTTCTTTCTTTCATCTTTCAGTATGAAACACACAAAGAGTTAGTTTTGTTTCTACTACATATTTAGAAAAAGCCCACTAACAAGCATGTGTCTATGCTATGAACACACTGACTTCATGTATTTGGTGCTACACACACTGCTCAGTTCTGTTCTGGTGAGCTGCAGTAATAAATGGGTCATTTAACACTACTGTTGTCATCAAAAAGTTACACAGTATTTAACCTTCCTCACCAACAAAAAACAAAAGGGGAAAAAAGGCATGAATGGTGAACAAAAGTCAATTTACACTATCTTTGCTACCAGCGAGGAAAATATTAGATGTGTTCTGGGTAACTGCTCAAATACACCTTGTCTGGAATAAGCTTCTAAAAAAAAAAAAAAAACCCAGCAGGATAAAATGTGTACATGCATCAGTATTTAGTAAAAATATGTGTATACCAAAGTTATTAGATCTTTAATATTTAGGAGTCTGTATGGGCGTTCAAAAATAGGAGATGAAAAAGTCATAGCAGAACTTGACAGCATACTTGTTTGTATATTCTGTAAACACGATTTATGTCCTGATTCGCAACAGGTTTGTTTTAAAGGTGCAGTGTGTAAGACTTAGTGGCGTCTAGCTGAACAGACTTGGCAGGAATGGAATATAATACTAAATATGTTTTCATTAGTGCATAATCACCTGAAAATGAAAATCAGTGTTTTTTGCTACCTTAGAATGAATCCTTTATACCTAAATAGAGAGTGTGTCCTCTTCAATGGAGCCCACCATGTTGCACCACCATGTTTCTACAGTAGCCCAGAGCGGACAATCCAAACACTACCTCTCTAGAAAGTGCCTTTTGCATTTTTTCGCATTGGTTGCAATCTGCCATCTCACCACTAGATGTCACTAAATGTCACACACTGGTCCTTTAAGATGCACTTTGTAGGTTTTTTGTTTTCTTGAGAACTTTTCTGTACCGTTGTTTTTACCCAACAAAAAACAATAAATAACATGTGTGTACCACATTTATATATTTCCATTATGAGTAACTGTGATATAAGCAAAAATATACACAAAACCAGACCGTGTGAAGAAATAAATTACCGAAATAAGAGTCAATTGAAGAATTTTAGATTTAAGCGCATTTTTGTTATTGCTGCCATTTGTCAACCAGCAGTTACATATCTAAAATTATGACACTTTTCATTAATAATAAATCATAAATCATACAGTGGCCACCTACTTTAAAAAATAACCTTACATTGTAAACTCTAAAATAATAACCTATGTCAGTTTTACCAGTCACCACATGTAGAGCGCTATCAGCAGCCGACTACTCTATCTGGAAACAGCCTTCGGATTAAAACTACAATCATCAGTCTAACACTTTCCTCCCAACAACCAATCAAACTGTTAAGGCCATGATATGTTGGCATCATTTTTAGGCAATACAGTTTGACAATTTCAATAATGTAAAATTTCATAAATGAGAAGTTTGATCCTCGTACTGCAGTATGTTTTTCATTAAGAATAAGCTCCATTTACCGGGAGCATCACCTCCTTTATGTCAGTATGACGGCTTTTGTCTAAGGGTCACAAAAATGCTTAAATTTAACACCTGCTATTGAATAGTCGAATTTAGGCACACAGGGAAAAAAAGGAGGAAATTAGACGCTTCAAACTAAAAACACAAGTGAGATTGGTGACGGTTTTTTGGTTGCAATCATTCCATATTGCTTTAAAATGCCACCTGTCTATCATGACCTTTAGTTTGGACAGAATCTCGTTCCTGGTCCGCTTCTGGACTCCGCGTCTATGATGGCTGAGATTCTGCCTGACAGGGGGCGCTGTGACTCTGTTCTGATTCCACCTCCATCTCCATCTCCTCCTCCTCCGCCTGAACCATATCTTCATCTTCTTCTCCTCCTACTTCCTTCTCCTTCTCCTTCTCCTCCTCCTCCACCTCCGCCTCCGCCTCCTCCTCCCCTCGCTGCTGTTCTTCTGATTGGATCTCGCTCTCTACTTCTTTGGTGAGTCCTTCATGTTCCCCGATCTCCTTCTCATCTGAGGAGAAGAAGTGCGAGTCAGACATGAATATAACAAAGCAACAGAAGAGACTGAAGGGTAAGAGAAAGGTAGAAAAGTAAGAGAGAAAGCGTGAGCATTTAAGATTATGTGAACACTTTGCAATACATCAAATGATTGGTTGTTGGGAATTAAAATTAGCAATTTTAATTTTTTTTAAAGTAGCAGCATTCCTTGTGTTAATGTAAGGAGTTCAACAACAAAGCCTCATGAGGATAATTAAAACTGAAAAATATCACCAACAAAAAAAAAACTGTCAGCATCAAAATCAACGTCAGAGGCTCTGCTGTTTCACATATACGTATGTTAACAATATAATTACATTGTTAGAGTCATTGCAACTTAATAAAGTGATTGGCATGTTTCACTGTGGAGCTAAAAAAAACCAAATTATTCATCTACATGCACCCTCATTTGCATACTTGAAGATTAATTCTGGTACATAGAAAATAATCTATCCAGAGTCTGGTATAAAATAAGACTTAAGTCCTGTTTGAACAGGATTAATGTTCCAGGAGGGGATATAGAGACAACATATTTGTCATGTTCTTTGGCTACTAAACTCACTGTTCTGGATCACACAGTCAAATTACAGATGGTGGTTTGTAATAATGGAGGATAGTCTGAGGGACAAAACATGTCACCTGTTGTACTAAAAATAAACAGAAGGTGTGATTGCATAACATCTCAAACATATGCTTTAAAATACAAGGTGTTTGTACAGATGGGACTTAAACTTCAGAATGAACATGTTCACCTGATCGGAGGTATTTGGCACTGATTAAAACTGGAACTGGGGGAAAATGTGTTAAGAGCGGAATTAAAATAACTAATCAGTGCTTTAATATTACAATCACTTAAGCTTTCCTCAAAGAAATATATCCCCAAAAATCACACTTTGTGCACAAAATATTAGACACTCATGTTTAGTTTTTTTTACATTAGTGATCCAACCCAACAGAATTTCAATCTGGTTTTGACCAAATTTAGGTGCAATGTTGGGTTTTTTTTAAACACAATTTAGACTAGAATAAATGTAGACTGAACAAATCGATCAATTATGAAGTCGGTCTAAATATTTTGTACACTCAGTGAAGACCAGATCTGGGTCAAAGAAGTCTATTTTTATTAAGTTTGGTGTTTAATATGGTACCAAATATTTAAAACTGATCCACCAATACGTCATCAGATTTCAGTTAAAGCATTCAACAACTTTTTCTTTATTAAAGTTTATTATTAATTGCAAAATCTCCAAATTGGATTTCTATGTGTAAATACTATTTGACCCAATTCTGGCATAGACATCCAGGAAATGTGAAACCCCATTGTAGCTTTAGTGTTATCAGAAGTAGCAAAGTGTGATAGCCATTGGACTGTGCTCTATAATGTTATGGATTCTACAGTGAAGAAGATTGACCTATTTGGGAGCGAATCAAATCAATTAATCAGATTAAATTAAGATAAATCAGACAAGTGCAGGGAGAGGAGGGGCTGGGGGAACCTGGACTCTGCAGAGGTCGGATCGGAGGTTTCTTTGGACTGTGCTGGATCTTGAAACTGTGGACCGTATTCCACGGAGCCGGAGCCTTGGCTAGAGGTAAGATCACACTGTTAAACCCACCGGTCTCACAAAAAGGAAATGTGCTGTGGAACGTCTGTGAATGTAAATCTGATGGATGCACGCTGAATTTCATGCTGGTTGCTGTTTCTACTGTGGACTTTACTTGACTAACAGGTATAACACACACTCTTTAACAAGTATGCCACTCAAAGATATTTGTTTGTATCCTTCCCTTCAACTGGTTAGATCATGTTGCACCACCACGACAACAAACAGGAACATTGTCCTAATCTGGCAAGAACAAGGTCTGCAAGAGCATAAACTTTTCTATTGATCTCCTTTGGTAAAAATGATCAATTTCAGATAGTGAGAGATCACTTTGAAGGAGATGACTGGTAGACTAGATCTCATTTCTCAGTTTTAAAATTGCTTTCTGTGGCAGAAGAAGATGATGATATTTACAGGTGGTGCCTGTTGTCTCACCTCTGCTGGCTCCTTGCTCACTAACAACTACAAAGTCGGTATCATTAAAAGAAGGGAAAAGAATCAAACAAAAACTAATGAAAAAGGTCAACTGGAGCTCTACGCTAAAAAGCATTTGACACAGGTGGTTAGGACATGGAGTAAGTTACATAAAAAAACTGTGTGAGTATAAGCATGTGTAGGTTTTCAGTGTCTTTTGTTCAGACTTCAGGCAAAAGTGGCCCAAATACAACTTATTCTCACATATGTGACTCAGATCTGATTTTTTTTTTTTCATTACAGCATAAATCACATGGAATCTGATCTTTTCTATTCTGATTTGGGCCACTTTTTAAATGTGGTCCTAAATCAGATACAGGTCTGATGTTTTGCAATGTGACTTCAGTCTGAACAGTCATAGTTGAAGTCATGCAACTTATCATCACTCCAGTCCACTGAGTGTCTTGCCATGAGAGTCTTATGGAGATGACCTGGCAGATGAAGTTAAAAGAAGTCCGTGACATCCTGAAATTTTGGTTTGAATCTGTTTCTGATGTAGCCTTAGTCTCAACCAATTTTCTCAAATGCCTTTTTGTCTGATCTCAGATGTTTATTTTATTTATTTTGACACAATTTTAACATCAGTTGTATATAGGAATCACTCCCCATCAGCATTGCCCCCGACTTTAACATAAACACATTTTTTGTTCCCAGACCTGAGGATACCTGGTATTGTTTGTTCCTGCTTGCTGCTTGTGTCTGTTTGTCTTTGTTTTTCTGTACCTCCAGAAGGGGGCGTGCTCTCCTCTGTGTCTGTCCCAGAACATGGTGTTGGTCCTGGGGAACGTGATTCTGCACGAAGCCTCCTCTCATAACTAAACTCTGGAAGCCTGGGAGCTTGAGGGCGCGTCTTCCTGGCTGGATTGAGGAAGTAGCAATATGCACAACGGAAAGCTGGGGAGAGAAAAATAAGACAGAGAGAGAGAGAAAGAAAATAATAGAGAGAAAGTGAAACAGAAAAAAGGGCAGAATTAGAGAGATTTCACCATTTACCCAATAGGATAAAGCCCAAGTGTCAAGATTCCCCCATTTATTAATTCCAGTTTCTCTTACAAGGAGTTCCTAAAGCTTGTAACCTCAAACAATCACTTGTATCATGTTCTCTCTTAACGGTTCTCCTCACTAAATGTGGTAGTATGTTTCTTACCTAGATATTCAAACTCTTCTTTCAGAGCCATGCCGTTATGAGAAAAGCACTGTTGGCAGATCAACGCATATCTGTAGGAAAAAAGAAAGTTCAGAGGGAGAAATATTGCTTGAGACATTTAATGCATTCCAGGAGTTATCTGACATTAAGTTATATCTATTTGTTTGCCCCCAAGTCAGTCAATCTGTACGTATGGCCAAATATGTACGGCTAACTCGCAAAGTATGTGTGTGGGTGTGTCTGTGATCATATGAAAAGTTATGACAGCAGTAGATCTGCAGTTGTAGAATTTCGGTGTGTGCCATCTATTTTTCCAGTAGGCAGTAACATCAGCATGTCTTCATCTAGATCTCCAACCTCATACAATTTGATACTGATCCAATACTATATAAAGAGCGGGGTGACATGGGTAGAGCTGGTCTGACGATGACTGAACACCACTCCCTTGTGGAGAATCTGCAGACTGCTGAATGAGGATGTGTCTTTAGTAAGTTTAGTAAGTTACTACCATGAGGTGCTTTACATCTACGGTAAAAAAAAAACTGTCTTTACCTGTTTTGTGGTCCGTCTCCTACCAGGTATTCAATGACTCGGTCCACAGCTCCTCTGTCTTTGGGCAGAATCGGTCTTGCTAATGGAGGACCTGGTGGATGCATTCCTGCAATAACACAAACATGAAGATTATTGCACACACACACATACACACACACACAGACACACACACACATATAAAATGCGTTGTTCTTTTTAAAGTCAGGAATAATATAGTGTCTTTTTTGGATGGTTTAGGGTGTTTATATATAATTCCACAGACTTCTAATGTTAACTTAACTTAAATCACAGAAGCCAGCTACAGTTGATATTTCTTCTTTCATACATTAATAAAAGCTGTTATAGAGAGAAGTACTTATTCCAACTTACCTACACCAGGTATGGGGGAGCAGGGGGTCCTGGGCACAGCCCCGTGGAGGACAGAGGCAGACAGAGCAGATCTCTCCGGTGGTCCTCCTGGAGCTGAGAGAGGAACAGGTTCTGGAGGGAGAGCAACATGGGATAAAGACACAGACTGATATCTAAAGGAACTAAGTCAAAGGCAACTGGTCTTTCTCTGTATTCCAGTTGCCTTTGACTTAGTACTTCGCCCGTAACCTGAGTGAGAATCTGCAGGGACCGACAGATTTGACTGACAGCTGACAACCTCTCACTATCTACTCACGGTTGACTGTGTAGATAAACTGTGATCCTGTGACATACTTCCTTAAGTGTCTCTATCGCCTTACCCACAGGTGTGCCCCCTGGTCCCAGTGGGGGCTGTGCTCCACGTTGAGGAGTCATTGGCATGGGACCTGGGGTGCCCATTGGCATGGGACCTGGCGTGCCCATTGGCATGGGACCTGGGGTGCCCATTGGCATAGGTCTCATTGCTACCCCCCTCTGCCGAATCTCTGTGGAAAAGAGATAATTAAATGTGTATCTTCTTGCTGTATTTCAGTGACAGAGAATCACTTTTAGTAATTATTGTCCTCACTGTCAGCACAACTCTGTCCTGAGCTCCATAAAACTCCACACAATGAACTTTTATCTTTTGGTTATGTATTTATGCATGTGTCATACCTTGGCCTGGCCTGGGAGTCATCTGAGGACGCATTGGAGTCGACTCAAGCTCCTAAAGAAACATAGAAACAGTGAACAAAACCAACAAATGTCAAACAAAACCAAAATTAAATAAAAGATATAATTAAGAAATATTCAGATAAAACAATAAAATAGACAACAGCACTCACAGCTTTCTTCTTAGCGTCAGGATCAAATCGTTCCAGGATGAGTTTGGCGTTTTTGTATGTCTCAGTTTCCATCACTTCCTCTAGCTGGAAGAACAAACCAGGTAATCTTTACTTCTAAAATCAGGGCAAACCTAGACTAGAGTCATTCATCTGATGTCGAGCAAAGCCTGAATGAATATATATATAAAGTAATAGACCTAAAAAAAAGTTTTGACATGAGCCATCAGTGTTGAAGACAAGCAGAAATTGAAATGTTTGACTTGTTTGACAAGTTGTAATTCTGATGATAAGAAATACTATTTTACATATGAAAAAAAGCTCAAAATGTTGTCTTTTCGCACCAAAGGTGAATAGATGAGTTACACTCCCACATCCCATAAAATCCCAACTCTCTCTAAACAAGTCAGTAAAAAGAAAACACTGAACTGTGATGGATTGGACACTTACAATCTTTTTCTTGGAAACCTTTAAATCTTCTAGTTTATCATCTAAAAGAAGCAGAAACAAGTTTGGTTAATTAAAAATAAAAAATAAAAATCAATTTCATTTCCATTCACTTGAAATGCAATATGTCTAACATATTCTGAAACGGTGTATTTTCAATACATGGTGGAGTTAACGAGTTTGTATTAAAAGTGATTAGTGTGAAAGTTTTAAGGTTTAAAATACAAAAGCTGTTGGTCTTTAAAGGCAGACTATAAAATCAATGTAGTATCATATGTTGCTATTCCATGTATGATTCAGCAGAATATTTGACCACTATAATAAATATGCAACATTTATTGTAAGGCATATATGAGGTTTTAATTGGATAAAGAGGTGAACAGAGAGGGACTGACTGAAAACTTACTGTTTCTCTCAGTGCGCTTGGAAAAGAGAAAAATCAAAAACCTCCTGATGAACCACACTCTGGGGAAAAGAAAGGAAAAAAAAGACAGTTCAAGAGAGATGTAGTTGTTCTTCATTATCAACATCTTTATTAAAAGTTAGAACAAATAAAATATATATTTGTATTTTCTCACTTTAGAGCAGAGCAAATTCATGGAAAATAAAGAAATAAAATGCAGAATACCTTGCATTCAAGAAACAGGGTGTTAAAACAGTATTTTAAGATGACTTAATAACCAAATTCAAAATTACACATTTGTACTTTGCAGAAGATTGTGAAGGATCTTGTGAAACAGCACAAGCACTCACAGAACTGGGTATATGAAGAAAGGCAGGGCCATGGCGAATCTCTCCAACCATTGTTCAGGTAGGTAGAGACAGTAGACGATCAGAGAGATGAGCAGGTAGAGGACTGACGAGTAGAAAAGCAACCGGCCGACCCACAGCTGCAGAAAAGACGCACACAAATACATCGATGAGGAAAAAGGAAACAAAACCTTGTCTATGCTTTTCATATTTTACTGAACTTACCTTCTGCAGACGCTGGTTTTTGGCTCTAAACTCGTCCAGCTCTTGAATCTCCTACAAGAGAAACATGGGAGGTTAAAGGTTATTTAAACACTGACAGAGAATCATTCTTCAATAATCAAATGTTACATACAGCTCACTGCCTTTCTGTTTCCAAGAGAGAGATTTACTTAGATTTTAGTTATGTTTTATTTGCTATCTGATTTTAATTTGGCACACTATTATACAAATTGTAGATTCAGTTTGGTGCCAAATCTCATTTTCAATGAACAAGTGGCCTTTTTTCATGAAGCAGGATAAATAAAGCTAACTCGATAGCTATGCTGACTTAATCATGAAATGTCTGCCTTATTTTCTGTCGTGTTCTCCCCCTTTTCTCAATAATCCAGGTCTCAGCTGATTGTATAGCCACATTAAGAAAAGGTTTACAAATAGGGCTTGTGGGCAAACATTTTCTGTGCTATGAGAATAAAATCAGATGCAATATTTAGTCAGTACCTTGTCCAGGTTCTCCAGCTTCTCAACCGTGGTTGGCTTTGCCTGGATGGAGGGGGGAAGATAAGAAAAACATCGTCAGGTCCTTTAGAATAATAAAAACTGGGTTTCTCTGTGTCACTGTCAGCCAACACATTTAAAACTGAATGATTCATCAATAAAACAATCAAACCTGTTCCTGTAAACCCAATGCTAGCTTGTGACTTATAAAAGTCATTTCCTGGTTCGTGGAAATATCTCAGCCACAGTAACAGTAAAAGAAAGTAGATGTGATGCACATTTTAACATTTATTTACATTTAATCAATCGTGAGTGTCCCTATTTGTACTTTTTCCTCCCATTCATGCTGAAAAATTAATGAACTCAAAAAGCAAAAGGTTGCACTTTCTAGTGCTCAGTCACCCTTGCTGTCCTTTGGTCTCACTCCCTCCACTTCCCTTTAACTTCTCTAGTATGTCTAAAAATAGTTGTGTGAATATTATCCAGCCCGAGCGCAGACGTGACGGCTATCGCAGCCAAATAAGCTTGAATACTGTCGTGTCATAGGAGTAACACAAGAGCACAAAACTCTATTATGTATCCGTGTTCAGAAATAACTTTTTTGGCTCACTGTTTAAAGCTTGTGAGGTGAAATAATGCAGCTGTCAAATAAGATAAGATTTCAACAGATTCAGGTACTGTGTGTGTTAAATCATTTTAATCATGAAGTGCTTCAGATTTCAAGACTTTTTAAAGCACATTTAGAGAAATCTGCCTCAAACCAAAATGGATAAATAAAACCAACAAAAAATTCCAGTTACTGTTACAGCTACTTGGCTGACCGGGTTAGAGGGTCAGTCTTATTGATTTCTGTCTATCTGCAATTGTTGCCTGTACCATTTTGCAACTTATTTAAAGATTTCTACCGTTACAGGTTGACATACTGCATAATTTGTCTGCTTTTTATTGATCAAAATTCTTGTGATGCAAACTAAGCCTCTAAATGTCAGTGCCAGGACTATTAGGAAGATACTATGAAACCTGCATTTGTCTTTTCAAATAATATTTTCTGTCTTACTGCTTACCTTCCATCGGGATATCAGAGCTCCCATATTTGCAGATTACAGCACTCTCCTCTTTGATTCCTTTGGTTTAACTATGAAACAGAAAGTCTCTGTTAAACAAACATGTTTTTAGGTCAACAAAGCACATCATTATTGCTGTTTAAAGTTACATAATTTATGCTGCTCAAGTGCTCATGTTAAACACCACATTTAAATCTCTCCATGACTTTTGCACTTACATCATAACAGGATTTGTAAGCCGCCTATAGAATAACTGGGCACAATGGTGGCTGTTGTTGTTGTTGAGGATTTACTGAGAAAATCTTTGCTGAGGGCTCATTTTTATAAATTCAGGAATACCACAAACATGAGGCTGCATAGTGCTGACAGATTATTCATGTTGAACATCATATGATTTGAACAAGGCTCTTGTTTTATTTCTCTAAATAAAAAAGGCACTGGTCTTTAAGGCTAGGTATCATTTAAAAAGATTATGATACCACTACCAATCCAAGTACCCTCAAAGCGATACCGATACCAACTGAGTACGTCATTCGATACCCATCATGTGAATGGAAGCATTACATTGCATAACATGTCACCACTCCTCCACATCTAAATGATTTGATACAAAAAGGATTGATTGCAGGTATCGTTTGACGGGAGACGTTTCGATAATACCTGGTGTTGATTTATTTCGAGTACCAATGCCCAGCCATACTGGTCATACAGGTTATTATTACTGCAGCTCCAACATTGGTTGCCATCTATTACGTTAATCACAGAGTATTTTGATAATCGATTTGTTTTATCATTTTGAGTCATTTTTAAAGAAGAAAATGTCTACATGCACTGACTCCAGCTTCTTATAAAAGTGAATATTTTCTGATGTCTTCAGTCCTCTGTGATAGTAAACTGAATATTTTGGGGTTATGGATGATGGTTAGGATAAAATGAGATATTTGAAGACATCAACTTGGGCTTTGGGAAACAACATTTCTCACCATTGTATAGACTAAACAACTAATCAATTAATTGAGCAAATAATTGATAAATGAATCAATTAACTTAAGCATTAGTTATGCTAGTTATTACAACATCTAGGACTCTTTGACTGGATATTATGCATGCAGCATAACATGACTGAGTCATTTTTATTCTGGCCTAAAGGCTGCTATTGTTGTGATGTCTTAATTTAAACACAGTGAGGAAACCAGGAAGAAAGGTTCAGTGCTTTTCATAATATGAGTTTGCCAAAAAGGATACTAATTGCCTTCCAAAGATTACTAACAAAATACTCATCTTCTACTTGACTTTTGCTGGTTTGCACTCCAAGTAAATTCATGCTAAGTTAATGAGCTCTAAAAATGTTTGAAAGTCTACATTTGAAATCTAATAAGGTAATTTAATTTAAACCCTAACTATAGTAGCAGGGTAAATGTTAGTAATATTACAATAACTCTCTTTATTTAGTAAGACTTTCTATTGGTAACGTATAAAGGTTTACAGGTTAATAAGTGCGTTTCCTGTTTAGCCTATTGGCCTAATAAACAATGATATAATTTCACTCTAGCAGCTGGCTAACATTAATTGCTCCATCACAACACTTGGACATTTCAAGCCACACTAATGTAATTCAACCCTCATTACACCTGGCAGAGAGGCTACTCACCTCAGATTTAACTTCAAAAACACCTTTAACGTGAATTTAACAACAATTTAGCTCAAACGTTTGAAAGATGATGTGGTCACCTAGCTAGCTACTGCAACAACAATAACACCAGTAACGTTACGGAGCCACGCTGTCACTTAATCGACATTTTTGCCTTTAATTTAAATAAATACTTACATTAGAAGGTGTGTCTGTGTTCCTGTAAGCTGCTCATGTAGTCAGGTTAGCGTAGAAACACGCAAACAGCGGACTTTAGCGCTCAGTTCAGCTCTGTGTGACCTGAACTGACATCTCTGCTGCAAAGCGAGAGTTGGCGCGGCGTGCTGTTGACGTAAGTGACGTAACCCGGTAGCATGCGTTTCCCAAAGTCCTTTGCGTTGTAGTCTTTTCCTGCCATTCGTTGTTTCTAAATGTATTGCAGCATATTAGTTGATTTTAATTGTATTAAACATCACCGTCATATAAAAACTGGAGTCCGAGATGAGCCACATGCATTTATGTGATGCATTTATTTTATAGACTTGTATATTTTATGTATTACATTTAAGCCCATGTGTGCTCCAAATAAGCCCACATCATGATTTATTTAGAAAATATTAAAATAATATTGATTTCAAATAATTAAAAACAGCAATATATGTATTTAGTAACTTGTTGAATATTAAAAAATGAGGAAAAAACCCTTCTGAGCAAAATCTTAAAGGTTTTGCTTCAAATGTAACCCCACTTGTAATCAACATTTTTAATAAATGACTAATTTAATTATACATTTCTTTTCTCAGTAACTGTAACGGATTACAGACAAATTTATTTTGAAATTAAATTATGTAATGCCGTTACATGTAACTAGTTTCTCCCCAACACTGATTATGAGACATATATGATAAAAACTCAAACTTAAGTAATAAATGGCCAAAGCAGTTACTATTAATGAAAATCTAGACACCAAATACATCATGGAGGAAAGTAACTCCCATCTTCCCAGCTCCTAAGAACCAACAATGCACTTTGCGTCCCTTCTTTTTAAATTCTAAAACCTTGCTGGTATTACACATGAACAAAACTTGCTACAACATTTTACACTAAAACATGCAACTGGCAGGATGGTTGCTTGGAAGTGGGGTGAGAAGAGCCCAAGGGTGCTGGAGGAAGCTGGCCTTAAAAACCACAAGCCAGAAGGCAGGACCCAATCAGCTACCTGGAACAACCTGTAGACTCACAGACAATCATTCAATCAACCTAGCTCACCTGCAGCCCATCACACACACACACACACACACACACACACACACACACACACACACACACACACACACACACACACACACACACACACACACACACACACACACACACACACACACACACACACACAGAGAGAGAGAGGGAGATAAAGAGAGAGAGGGGGAGAGAGATCCACAGCAAATGCATAAAATCAAAACACATACAAATAACAGTTACTGAGTATGTTATCACATAATAAATATTTACAATAATGAAAATCCAAACAACAAATGATGAACATCCATATTCAGGAATACAAAAAACAGGTCAGCTGATGAAATGTACACCACAACATTAGAAATATAAAAGGTATAGTAATAGCCTATAAAGCCAGTCATCCACAATGGACTGAGTCCAAAAAAGAACCTCCACACACTTTAAATACTGTAAGTCAGTATTTCGCCACTAGCTGTCGCCATTTCATTAGTCTATTTCATGATGGCTGTCACATAAAACAACATTCATCATTGGATGTGGTGATTTGAAGGAGATAAAAATAAAAGTGCTCATGACAGCCTATTGCTCATTATTTTTTTGTATTAATACCTCATAATTTTGACTCATAAAATCCAATACTCTAAAAAAGATTATGATCTTATTGTAAATATTAAATACTATAAGATGTAAATGTTCCCACTCTTTACTAGGGCCATTTGTCATTTCAGCAATTTTGAGTTTTTATCATTCTGATCCATACTTTTAATACAATAACTTTACTTCAAAAATGACAACAAACAAAGCTAAAATCCTATTAAGACCGTGATTTCTGCTGCGCTCCCCACTAAAACACACTGAAAATTGCATGATGTCTTTGTGCATTTTCTACCTATTATGTCTTGTGCTAACAGAGCTCAGTATACCATATATATATATAACCATAACACATATTCTGTCCACCACTGAGGAAGAGAGGCTGACCTGCTGTTTGACTAATGTACTCAAGGGAGTGCTAGGAACCTCTCCTTTACCCATCAGACCTTAAGATTAAGATTGTGTCCAGTTAGGAAGCTGTACAAATGCAATAATATTAACATTTTTTCTTTATAATAATGGCTCAGTAGACATAACACAGTATCATAATGCAAGTGCAAAAAAGTAAATCAGTCCAGAAGGTTTTTAATCTGCAAGCTTAAAACTCCTCACATCAATTACTTTATATGTATTATGTTTCAAATCACCAAAAGACTGAATATCATTGGTCAAATCCCACTCCTTAAAGTTGCATAATGTTCATGTTTGCATAGACTAATGCCCTGGAAACATTAGTGTACCAAAGGTCTGCACGTCATCCTCGCTCTGAACAATTCAGTTTAATGTTTAAAGGACACTGTGCACCCTTTGTTTGATATCTTTCACATGCACTGGAAGTCACATGAACTGTAACTGTAACCATAGATTTCCTTCCTGAATGTAGATATGGGTAACAAATTCATAGCGCCTCCTTCTTTAAGGAAATCCCCCCCTTCAGTTGTCTCAGTTTCACTGCATTCTGGCAGTTATTTAGTGCTGATCACGACGGAAACACACACGCACGCACCCACACAAGCACACACACTGTATGTTTCCATAGGGTTCCAGTGTTGTGAAGCCGTGGAATCTCTCAAAATATTCAGCAGCATTCCCTCAAGTCCCAGCTGAGCTGTTTCAGATTAGTGTGCAGAGATTTGGCCTTCAGCTTTAATGCTCACAGCTTCCTCTGGAGTCTGAAGAGTTATGGGCCTAATAAAACTCTCTTTTTTTCTCCCTCTATCTCTCTTTCTCTCTCTCTCTCTCTCACACACACACACACACACACACACACACACACACACACACACACACACACACACACACACACACACACACACACACACACACACACACACACACAAACACAAACACACACAACATTTCTGCAGCTATCCTTGTTAGGACACTGCATTGACTTCCATTCATTGTGGACACAGTCTAACCCTAACCAGTTCATGCCCAACCATAACCTAACTTCAGTTCACACCTTACCGCTAACCATAACCATGACTTCAGCAGTGACATTATGCCTCATTAGGACAAAGCCTTGGTCCCCATGAGGACTACTGGTGCCGACAAGGCCAGTGTTTATACTGGAAAAGGTACCCAAGAGGTAACAAAAACGCATGCATACACACACACACGCACGCACGCACGCACGCGCGTGCGCGCGCGCACGCACACACACACACACACACACACACAGGCTGTTGATGTATATTATAGCTGATGAGTATTCCTGACCCTGATGTTATTTCCGTTTCATTAACCCATAATAAATTAAATACCCTGAATGAAAATGAACAGCAGGGACTTCTCCAAGTCTCCAGTATACCCCACTTACACACAGAGTACACACCCACACACACACACACACACACACACACACACACACACACACACACACACACACACACACACACACACACACACACACACACACACACACACATACACATTGTGCATTTGTGTAGTGGAACAAATGGATGGTTGCAAAGTCACTGAACACCACAACAGTAATCACATCATGTGTCTGCACAGTGTATCTGGCAAAGTAAAATGCAATAAAATCAATAAAATGAGCAATCACGTTAGTCTATTCGTTTAAAGCTGGCGTGCATTAAAGGAAATAGACTGTATGTGTTTTCATCTTTGCGTGATTTGCAAGACTATTTACAAGATTTATTTTTGATAAGCATGTATAATGAGACTGATCTGAGAATAAATATAACCGTAATTAAATCAAGTTTTCCTGCTGCGCATCGTGGCTTTCATGCTCGTCGTGTTTTCCAATTTCTGTTATTGGCTTTCATTTTCTTTAACATCAGTGTCTTAAAGGTAAACATTCACATGCAATTTAGATTTTACTTCCAACTACTTGGCACCTTTTACCTATTCATTATTTGTCCATCATTTTAAGGCTGAATAGAAATTGAATCTTGATCTTTTTATGCGTTTTTTTCCCTGCGCAGTCTCACCTTTTCCTATTAAACATCTCTCATGTTACAGCAATATTTCTACGTTGTTCGATCGTGGTGCTCAATCAGTATCATTTCATATTATGATATTAGCATCGATATTATCTCCCTCCATATGCCGCTAAAATCTTTGTCCTTTATGTCTCTCCAGTGAGGATGAAAGGCTTTTTTTACATGGCGCCATTTGCTCGCCTGGCTCACTTTAATAGACTGCACAGTTCCACTGGACGGCACATGGTTCAAAGACACTTAAGTTTGGGGGGATAGACCGTTTATTGGACTTGGCAGTCAGTGTGAGTCTGTCAAAAAAAAGAGAGACACCTGCTTTGGGACAGATGTCCATGCCAACGCACGGCCCGTGAGTTTGGCCTGGATTTGCTGCTGTTCGGCCTTTTATCCACTTCATCAACAAGGTAAGCCTCTTTCAACCTGCTGAAAAAGGAAAGAAAAAAATACATAGACTGTGCATATAATGACTATTTTTACTTATTAATATTAAGGTTTCAGCCCTCATCTTTCTTTGCTCTCTTTATTGTCTGTTCAGGCCAAAATACTCACACTGAAATGCGCTGTCGACTTTCTCCAATCGTCCATTAAATCTTCCCTACTTTCTGACCTGTACTTTTACTGAATGTAACGTAGCTGTTATATTTAAACCAATGTCTCATGCCTAAAAACACAAAAAACAAAAGTTCGTTTAACGATGAATGAAAGAACAATAACTGTGGCCCACAAACTATTGCAGTTAATATTATCTTATGTAGGCCTATACAACACTGCAGGAGCGAGCACTTAACTTTTAAAGTGCAAAGAAAAAACAGGACTAAATAGCCTCAATTTACCTGAAAGGTATCATTTCCTAACCATTTACATAGACCTAATTTAAATAATTCATGTTCAGTATAGCGCTATAGGTGATATAGGTAGGCTAATTGATTTTAATAACCTGCTATATTAACAATAATAAAAACAGAATATCATTAATAAATAAGTCCTGCCAACCCTTTAATAGTTATAGACTTCACGGAAATACGTAGATGGCCTATTTTGGTTTCAAGTGCAGCCAACAACAGGCCCGCACCCCTCTGCTTATTTCAATGTATCTATTTTGAATATTTGTTTTTTCGGAGGGGATTAAATGGTGTAGACCTATAAATTATATTTTAACTGAGGACGTCGTCTCCCTTTCTCGTTTGATGTTTCAATATTTGAAATGTTGTGAGACAACCTGAACAGTCATAACATCTTAGATCTGAATCCGGTGTGTTTGATATTAAAATGACGTTAATACGTTCAATCTGGTGTAAGAATAATACAAAAGAAAAAAAACCCTTATTTCACTTTTTTTAAAGGATGAATCTTAATTCTCTGCAGGCTATAGGTGCCGTCTGTTGGCCTTTAATTGGTGTAACGCAACATAAAAGCACAAAGCTTAAGTGAGAACAATTTGCATGCTTTTTTGTTCACTTTTTACGGGATTTTATTTAAACATTCACAACCTGTCATAACATGGGCTATAACACAGCATAACATAAACGGGGCGCACTTACATCCAGTGGACCAAAGAGCAAGGTTAGTGGAGGTCATCGTGTGTTTTCTGGGTTATTAAACATTAGAGCAACAGTGATGTGCTCCAGTAATTAACCAGATAACATGTTCAGTATATAATAAGATCAAAAACAAGATAAGAGCTTGTTAGAAATAGACAAGTCCTCATGGAAGGGTTTTCCATTAGGACACTGTCCTGATGTGTTCGTACACATGTCCCAGTACTCTGCATTAAATAACTAAAGGTCTTTTCATTAGACATAAATATTTATTGTGCAACAAATGGGAAAATCCACATACACTACAAAGGTATTTATACTGCAGTCCCTTTTCTTCAGGCGTTTCTGGTGGAGCCATTTTCAACTGATTTAATGACTTACATCTGCCTATGATTTGTGATGACCTAAATATAGCCATCATGCACATTTCAGGTCTGCATCTGGTTTGTTCATTGACGTTGGTTTAGTATGAAAAAGACTTTAATGTTGCAAAGTACAGTTCACCCAAATCACTCATGAGATGTGACCAGAATCACAAGCATCAAGCTAACAATGGATGGATGAACAGAGGAAGTGTCAGATACCTGGCGTTACTCTATTGGAGTGTGAGTGTTAAAGATGTCACTATTTTTAATAATAAGCCACTATTGCGCAACTGGGCAAACTAATGATGGAGATGTTTCAAATTCTTTTCCTGTGGTGATATGTCCAAATATTTCCTGTGGAAAAAGCCTCTTGGTTGGCAGGGGAACAATAGTTAATTAAGCACAGGTTCACAATTGATCAAGTCTGTCTTGTGATAACTCCTTCTGTTCATACTGAACATTAGAAGATCTCTTCATAATGTATTTACAATGTAAGTGATGGGGGACAAAATCCACAGTCCTCGTTTTGTGCAAAAATGTATTTAAAGGTTTATCTGAAGCTAATATGAAGCTTCAACAGTCCAAAAGAGTCAAATCAAGAGGATATCTTTCAACACTACAGTCTTTTTTGTGCTGAAGTCCCCTTTTTCTTTTTTGTTATTGTACCTCCACCACAGCCCAAAAGGGAAACGCTGTCTGAGGAAACAAAAAGAGGGAATTTGATGCTAAAAAAGACTGTTACTGTGAAAGACATTCATTTCATTTGACTAAGTCAGACTGCTGGAGCCTTATATTACCCTCATAAAAACTTTTAAATACATTTTTGCACAAAACCAGAGGACTGTGGATTTTGGCCTCCATCACTTACACTGAAAGTACATTTGAAGGGGATCTTTTAATAGCCAGTATGAACCAACAGGAGGAACGATTATAGTGAGGAAAACCTATTTTCAGTGATCATATCATTAAATCTATCCTTATACATTATACATTATTATTATTGTTAGTTAAGCTATTTATATTAATCAACTTCAATGACACATTATATTATTTATGGCAGTTATCTTAGTTCACACACATCTATATTCAGTGACACTTTCATGGTGTCAGCAGTGCCTATATGCTGATCAAAGGCGGTATTGGAATTGCACACACTGTGTGGTCTGTATATATGGAGAAGATCAAAAAGATAATTCCGGTAATTATGTGTCAGCTTCCATCCCATAAGGACAACACGCTTTTGTGAGATGTCCTTATGATGAGTGAATGCATGAAATTGGAAATGTCTTTTCATTAGACACATATTTATTAAGCAATAAATGGGAAAATCCCCTAACACAAGGTTTTCCTTTAACATAGCCCTAACATCATGAGGACATAAACAAGATGTAACCTGAGGACAAACTGCTACAGTATAACTAACCACTTCTACTGTGATGCTGATGACTAATACTGCTATTGCTGCTGAATATGGCTTATATTATATTACTTTTAATACCAGAATAAGACGGTTAGTGCTGCTTGCCAGCTTTTTCTGCTATCAGTATTGGTTTGACGCTGTTGCTCCAAGAACTTCTACTCCAACAAATAATACTGCTACTAGTCCCCAGCCAGTATTTACCATATTGACAGAGATCGATGGGCCACAGGTTTTCACTGCTGCTGTGATTATACAGCTGTCTACTGCTCCTATAACCATTACCACTGCATTGACACTGATCATTTTGCAAACAGGGTATGCAGAAGATATTTGTCTTGATGTATTTTTAACTATGTGACGTAGTCTGAAGACATAGAGTTGGAAAGATAAACTTCCAAACAGTCTTGTGTATATTACGAACATAAAAAAATAACCTAGTTTGTTATTTTTGTGGTTCCAAAATCCACCAATAAAATAAACATAAATAAACTGGTGTGCAAAATATTAGGCCGATAATGGAATTTGAATCCAGTTTTAATATAAAAGCCACTTTGTAAGACTTCTCACGATGCTAAAAATAAAATTCAGCAAGAAACACTGATTATTTTTGCTGTTTTTGAATGCAAATTAACAAACCTAACAATGTTGAATACTGTCATAAAACACAGTTATCAGCAGTGTCAGAGTCAATATTTGGCCTTTAAAAATCATGACAGTAGACTTATTATTTTCCCTTAAAAACATCATATTTCACATAAATATGACACTAAATACTTTGTCACTGAGTATACATGACTGAGTTCTGCAGATAAAACAGGGTTTGCTCCCATCTTAAATTATAATTTACAACAACCCACTTAATTTATTTTCATCTTTCAAGCTACAATAAAAAAATAAAATGGTATAGGGGAGGAAGCAAAACAGAACAAAAGCAGCTTCACATCTGAGCTGAATTAATGAGATGTTTATTGGACTCAGCCTAAAGGCAGATAAGATGAGATGGGTGATTGCTGAGGATAAAAAAAACTTGACTAAGTACATTTAGTTCCAACTAAGCCTTCCTCATAAATGTTCAGAAAGAGCTTTGAAATAGACCTTCCTGCAAGACTTTGTTTGTGCCCCTTCCTTTTTTCCAAGAAAATTCACAGGCATTGCTTTGGACATCAGGTGTGGTTTTACGGTTTTACAGGTCAGAAATATCAAGGAAGTCTTGTGATGTGAACACACCCGTAGAGAATCAATCTGCATGCAAGAGAGGAGTGTTTTTCTTTGTGTGTTACTCTACATACAGTATACAGAACACTGTTAAGGCTCCTTATGTTTGTTTTCCCTGCAATGCTGAAGTTTTATTACCACGATTTACTTGCATTACAGCGTCATAAAATAAGAAGTAGTAGTTGTGCTTGTGTGCTTGTGTGTGTAGTGTGTGTGTGTGTGTAGTGTGTAGTGTAGGTTTGTGTTTGGGGCTGGCCAGGCTTGGATTTGACATGGCCTAACTGCAAAAACATGCAGCTCAGCCAGTATGGTTTGGTTAATTGTACTCAGCAGACCCAGTGTGGGCAGGCTCAAGGTCAAAGACTCTGCTCTCCTCACTTTCCTTAGGACATTCAGAGATGTTTCATTGTGGTCATGAAGGTAAAGAGATATGTAGATAGGCATATTATTCATATCCTATGTAGCCTATATTTCTTGTTTTAACTTTCAGGGCTTTCATCACAATGCAGAGATAGATTAGATAAGATTGATTGTAATTGCAATATTTGTGGCAATAACAACTCATTTTCTGCAATCAATGTGGAAATATTTAAGAGGATAAACATTTATGACACTTTCTAGTTTCTGTTAGTCTACTGGACAAATTACAGACATTTAAAATTGAATTTACTTTAATTATTCATGTATTTACCAAGCTGCACATATCCGTCAAAATCTGACTTTGGCTCCATCACTTCGCCGTTTTTAATGGAGAACGGCACAGCTTTGCTGGACCACAGCACTCAATCAGCCATAAGGCTGTCGGAGTACTACCGGGGCTACTACCTCGAGCCCCGGCAGCAGCAGCATCCTCCTCCGGAGAAATGGACCCTCTTCCAAGCGCGGCGCCCCATTGCCTCTCCGCCGCCAGCTTGCTTCAATTTACCGGGGGAAGCTTTCCATCACGAGCACCAGCGCACACCATCCCCACCGGAGACGATATTCAACTCCAGTACGGACTGCTTCTTACACGGCGGGGCGGTTTACAGTGCATCTGGTTCCCGTTTTCATGCGCAAGCGTTTGCCGGAGACCCGCTGGGGCTCCCCGGCAGATACACGGCGTTCAATCCGGACGCGCAACTCATCTTCCAGGCGGGCCGGAACAAAATCCTGCCGCCGGGGTTCGACCGGTTTCTCGCGCACGCAGAAGAAGGAGTGGATGCGAAAGCGGAGATTTCACCTGGGAGCCATCAGGAGAAGAAGTCGAAGCGAGCCGAGTGGACAAGTTGTCACAGCGGGCAGAGCAGCGAGGTGAGGGCGGGGTCAGGGTCACCCGAGGCTGGGAAGGAGGACGAGGAGGATGCGCCTTTATCCAGCGGCAGCGGAGGAGACTGTAATCATGACCCGAGTGAGTGAAATCTTATTTTAATGACAGAATATTTAATATTTTTAATCCTACATGAGACAAGAAGATATACAAGAAGAGATATTTTAGAAACTTGACATCATCGCGAATCCTCGTTTATGCAGATCTGATACAAATCTGATAACTTTAACTGTTTTAATAATATTTTTTTATATATATATTAACAACATATTAAGCATTAGGCTATATTTTAAATATAGTTTACAGGCTACCTCTATGTTTTGAAAATTAATATAATAACTTGACTACTCGGTCTTGCAGTTTGGCCCAAAAAAGGCCCAAACGGAGCCAGGCGAAAGTAGTCATTTACAGGCCTTTGTCTGGACTGCACTACTAAATAGACCAATCATTAACTCTTCTATTTATTCATTTATTTATTGTAGCTGTCTTCTCTGTGATAATTCAGTCAAATACATTTTTTTTATTAAATCAGGTTATTTTCAATATAAAGTGTTTTGGGACACAGGAATGATTATTAAGCCTGAACGTAACATTAAAAAATGGCGTGTAGGCTTCTTGTCTTGTACAGAGTGTAAAGCGTAAGGAAAGTCAGATACGTAATCTCCTCAATAATAGATGCGTAGGCTACACTGCGTATTTTTACATTTTAAAATAGTACAGTTCATATTAAAATAGTTTCCATGTGAATGAAGCCTACTGTTTTATTATTAATGGAACAATTCTTGGTAAATGTGATTATTTTTCCATTCATGAGAGAATAAAGTTAATGCTCCAATTTTCTCCCTGTTTGCTGCCTCTGACTGTGGCTGCCTGTTGAAATAAGAAACAGTCACGTGGTGTGCATTTGGGCCTGAATAAGCATGGCTTTGTCTATATCTTACAAATTGAAGATCTACAGATAATCCCATATGAACCTTTTTTTAATGATAGCATTAATTTCACCCATGTGTCACTCAGGCAGCTACACAGCAGCATGAAGGTCATGTTGACTGTTTTGACTCAGACCTTGGCATTCACCTTAAAATAAGTCCGTTATTTGACTAAAACTACCCAGATATCAAGATATACACTTGATTTGGACTTTGTAATTGGCTTATTTAACAGTTAATTATTACAAATTCATGGTCATTTTTTCTCTTAATTGTCATTTTTCACTATTTATCCACTTATCTCTGTAGGCCTATCTCATGTTTCTATGCATCATTTCTGTCTTTCTCTGCAGCAAAGCCTCGTGCGAAGAGGAAGAAGCGTTGTCCTTACTCCAAGCAGCAGCTCAGAGAGCTGGAGAGAGAGTTTCTATTCAATGTTTACATTAACAAGGACAGACGCATGCAGCTGTCCCACTTTCTGCGCCTGACAGACCGGTGCGTGCATGCTGGAATATTTTCCTAACTTCATTTTATTTCATGAAAAGTTATACAGTACATTGCATCGTAAAAACAATTAGGCTTGGATTACACTTCTGACTGACTGACTCACTTCTGAAAGAGCTGTAAAGTGGGATGCAGGAGCACAGTTACAGCCTTAGACAGAGCACATCTAAACCGGCAGCAGTTGGGTTTAAATCAGAGTGAATTAAGGTGGTAAGATGATATTTGTTACTGCACACATCAGGTGGTATTAAGCTTCAGGCTGCAGTGATGCATTTTCATTAAATAACAAACTCGGTAGTGTAGCAAAACATGAATTACTATTTTATAGTTGTTTTAACTTTTAAAGGTAAGCCTATGTTTTGAATCTGCAAAGGGAAAACATTTTTAATTAAGGTGAATTTTAATTAATCTTAATGTCAACACTGAAAAACTCAATATTAGCAATTAGGCCGATTACTCAATCACTACTGGATTTGTGAGGCTGACAATGAGATCAATATTTATTAATTTAAAAAATCTGATTATGATAAATCAGAAGATTCTTTTTTTAATTATAACCACAAAATGTAAACTACTATTTTGATATAGATCTCTTAGCTTTTTAACTTCTTTTTGTGACCAAGCTACATATTGAGCAGGACATTTTACATTGAGTGGTGGACAAACTAGAGAAAATATGTTAAGGTGACATAACCTATATACACACTGATACTGATATACCTGCAATACGTCTTATATATACTCCTGGCTGGCCGAGCTATGAATAATTAATGTCCAGTGGCAAGATATTGTGACGTTCATATAGTGCAGTGAAAAGTCAGGAGGTGACGTCCACCTGGAAAAACAAACACTTGACTTTTGTAACTAAGTACTGATATTTACTGGTGATGTTTCTGTGACATTAATTGGATTGTTAAAGTTGACTTTAATTATATTTATTTAGTATGTGCAGATAATTCAGGCTTAACCAATCGCAAATAAATGGAGGTGAACATTATGCAGATATGCTCCATATGAACAGTCTTATATTGAAAAAATGCAGAATTTGATGCTTTTGTGTTAAAATGAGCTCTATCTAAGCTTTCCATTCTTTGCTGTTTCAGGCAGGTGAAGATCTGGTTCCAAAACAGAAGAATGAAAGAGAAGAAACTGAAAAGAGAGAGACTGCAGTACTACACAGGGTACCACCTGTTCTGATGGACGAGGGTGAAGGAAATGAAAGAGAGACAGTCTTCTGTTGCAATAAATGTCACTCACAAACTGTGACAACTCTGCAAACCTTAACACAGCATTGCATCATTCCAATCATCATAATGTAATCATGAATAAAACAAACAATTCAACACATAAATACATCCTGGTTCTTCCTGCCATCATTAAGGGAATGACAAGGCTTGTTTTTAGGCCCCATGTTTTTACTCGGCCTCCATTAAATATTCTTTCCTCGCTCTGATCTTCTGAACTTTTGATCAAGAGTGCATTCAGAACGCCCCTCTTGCCTTATTTGAACCAAATGTCTCCCTGCAGTCATGTGGCTCACTGCGAAGACATTAAGCCTCTCTCTGCCTCCAACCCTCCCGGTCCTATAAATACTAAGGAATGTGGATATACATGCTTTTACCCTTCTCATTTCAAAACGACTATATTTAGAGAAACATCGAATACCGTACATGCATGTCTGTCATATTTCTGGTGTCATTTTCAGAGATTGTGTTTCTCTGTTGTTGCTTTAGTGTTTTGATGTTGACTTGCACTGCTGACAATCTAATGGCATGTGTGCAAATGAGTGAGTTGTGAGCGTTTGCAGTATCGCAAACATGCGAGCAGATGGCGACACTTCATGTGAATTTGTTCACAATTGACGTGCCTGCTCATAGTTAATAACTTATGTTGATAATACTTATACCTCATGAAAATTAGATTTAATCATCCAGATAGCTTATGAATATAAGAATATTAGGCAAGCGAAGACAATCTGCAACCACTTTTTCAGATATTTGTATTGTTACCTTTACTGTAAAGATTGACTGCATAAGTATGCACTTAAGGATAATTAAATGTAATTAAACATTGAATTACATGCCATTATCAATGAGTCATTACTTATACATATTATAAAGAAGTATATATTATATTTCAATAGAAAAAAAGTATATTATTATATTTCAATATACATTATGTTGTACACTTTAAAAATTAAGACGATGTATTCAAAGATTTGACAGCATGGTAATGTATGTCTGTAAGATAAGCTTTTAAGAAATGTGTGTTTTGAAAAGGCTTTAATGTAATTTGATCAACTAGAGTGAAATAGTTAAAGTCCCCCTCCACTCAAAAATGTGCTTATTGTTAATTAATTTGGATGTTTGATGTGATGTTTTCAAATTAATCTGCTGAAAGTGGAAAATGTCTCTGTACTTTATCAAAAATTGGTTTGGAGCCATCATAAACACAATCATACTAATTATAAATCAGATTATTAAACAAGTTATTATGATCCCAGGTTACACTACTATAAAATGTAACATCCGTGAGTGAAAAGAGTCAAAATAAAGAGAAATTAACTATGCTGCTCTGTTTGCCTTCATGTGTTTTCTCTCCTGTTTCCAATCCGGGGTCCCGACCCACACTTTGAACAACACGGGACCAGACAGTAGAAACACACACACAGCGAGTCCAAGGCTGCTCATGAACCTTGAACCGCAATCCCGACCACACCACACCGTCACATCCACCATTTCCTCCACTGAATGACTTTTATTGGGGCAATTCAGACAGTCTGCTGCCTCTCTCTGTCTTTGTCTCTCTCACACATTCACTCAGGCTGTGTGTGTGTGACCTGCACTGTGCATGGAGTGTGTATTTGTGTGCGACATAAAGAGAAAGACAGGGAGATGAAAGGGGGAGATTGTGCTTTCTGGTTGGAACTAAAGGCATTTTACCTAATGGCCTACAATAAATTCGACCACAAGCCTGCTGAGCCTTTTCCCCCCACAGCGTCACATACAATTTTCTAACGGATTTATTTATATATTTCTTATTATTGCTCAGCATTGAAGTGTTACAGTACTGGATATTAATTGTCAGGTAGAAGAAAATAAGTCAGGTAATAGTAATAGAACAGAGAAAGGTTGAATATGTAGAATATGTGTAGTTATTGTAAAGTATAAGTGGTGGAAAGATTTACTCAAGTAATATATCTAAGTACATTTCTGGGTTTCAATTGAGTATTTCCATTTAATGCTATTTCATCCTTCCAATCCACTACATTTATTTGACAGCTTTAGTTAGCCTTCAATTCTTGTCACAGGACCAGATGTGGAACAGTCTGTGCTCTGTTGTAGAAATATCTGGAGGACCTTCTCACATGATTAACTTTTAGGAAACCACCTCATCCGGCCAGCAGATGGCGCTAAGAAAGCACAAGAGACAACCGATAAAGGTCTATTGGAAGAAGGTTGTTTCAGGTTTTGCTTAAAAACGCACAGTTCGCTGGTGTCTGTATAAGCCACGCCATTATCCTGCTGTCATCCTCTCCTCCAGCCAATGGGAACTCACTTCCACACACAAACAGGGACAGGACTATGGGAATGAAAGAAGCCTTTAAATTAATTGGACCAAGTATGTTGGTATCTAATTGAAAGCAGCAGTACTAGTGTTCCTGGTATTAGCATTAGTATACATATATAGATTTATTCAGGGTTTTTTTTCTCCTCCTCTGTGCTTTCTCTTAGTAGTACGCCATTTCACAACTCTCTCACACACACACACACACACACACACACACACACACACACACACACACACACACACACACACACACACACACACACACACACACACACACACACACACACACACACACACACACACACACACACAACTAACAACACCTTTTTCTCTTGGTTCCTGACTGTTTTGCTTGCAATAAGGATATAAATAATAATAATTGAAAGCAGCAGCACATCCATAATATCCTTATAGCCTAACGATATTATGGATAATATATTAATATATTGATTGTAGTCTAAATATACACCTTTATTGAATGACATTATTTTTTCTTTTCTTTTTTTTGGTCTAAATCCAGGTTTTAAATGATTATTTTAAGCTTCAGGTTTCCTCACAGTAAGATCTTCACTTTATCTGAAAGCTCACTTTCGAGCTATAAAGGTCTACTTCAATTTAAGATATTTCAACACACCAAAACGTCACGAGACAAATAAAGAGAAGAACATTTATATTAACCGTTTGGAAATATGAATTCCCTGTAGCCTTGCCTAGTAAAAATAATTGTATTAACTTAATAAATATAGGGCTAATTTTATTTATTAGTCAAGGAAATAATTAATAGGCTGAATTGGTGAATAGGTAAGTTAATAAGTGAACACATGACGTTTTTATTAAAAAGGAAAAAGAAAAAAAGAAAAGAAGACAGATAAACTGAACCAGGGGAGCAGAAACCAAACAAGCCAATCAACTGGCTGAAATCCACTGACGACAATATATCTGGGAAATACCCAACAGAAATCATCCATCATGGGGTTTCAAGGGTGTTTTTGTCTTAATTTTCCAAGAAATACACAGTATTTTGAGCGTGAAGCGGATTTTTAGTTGGACAGATGAAGGAAATCGCTCCAATGCAGAGTCACTGCACGCAAAGAATCCCTGTTAATCTCAATTATTGTCACTAATTAGAAATATAGAAAGCTGTTCACTTTGTTCACTTCGGAAGAAAGTGCTTTGGCAGAGTGAGAGTTGGGCTAAATAAATTCTCAAAACCTGACACACACACACACACACACACACACACACACACACACACACACACACACACACACACACACACACAGACAGACCCTTCAAACAAGCTTGTAAACGGCTCCCTGCTACTTTTTATTCAGCTTGTAAAACGGTGGTTCAAGTCCTGAGTTTAAAAAAAAACCTACATGCTGCATTCAGGGCCCATATGGTAGTAAGCCAGTAGGCCTACTGTCACATTTCTGAGCACAAAAGAATGATTTGATTTATATCCTACACTGGGTAAATACAGTCTAACCATGTGATTCACTGAGTAACCAATAGGCTGCCGAGAAGAAGGTAAGGGCAGGAAAAAAATTACTACCATTTTAGGGTAGGATGTAAGCCACTATACCAGCCCATCTAACGTTTTACAGTCGCACTTAAGTGTCTTTTTATTGAAATAATAAAATAAACATGTCGCTAACGAATTATTATTCTATGATGGGGCTCCAGACCGAGGAGCCGTACGGTACACATTTCATCCCGGGAGGCTTGCAGGGTCCGACGGCCGGCTGCGCAAAGCCAGCCCGGGGAGCGGAGGAGGAGGGGACCCCCGGCTCACACATTCCGGATTTTTCCCATTTCTCCAACAAACAAACGGGCTTAAATGGCTTTTCTCCGTGGACAAACACCCCTACATCCTCCTCGTCCTCTTCTCCGCAGTTGCAGGCTACCCCCGGCGTCTCCATCCCCGGGCTTTTTCATCCACATCCCCTCCTGAGCCACCACCACCACCACCACCAACAACCCTACTACGGCCCGCAGACGCAGACGCACGCCGAACACCTCGCACCCACGGCCGCCTCGGAGAGCAGGTTCGTCCGCTGTTGGGAAGGTGCGACCCCGACCCAGGAGACCGCTCTGTCACAAGCTTCTGCCGGTTTCTCCGGGTGTCTCCCCGCTCAGGGTGACCTCTCTAATCCGAGCCCGAGGTTTGAGTCGGTTAAACCCGAGAGCTCGCCGCCCTCACACGACAGCCCAGGGGATTCAAGCTTTGCCAGCCCGACTGAGGTGGTGCTTGAGCGGCTTGGGACCGTGGAGGAGCTGGGAGGGAAACCGGAGCCCAAGAAAGAGAAGGAGGAGAGGAAAACACAGCAGCCACCTAACCCGGGTAAAGACAGATATACAAGAAAACTCAGGAATGTTTATTAGCGTTTAAGAAGCAGTAATACACAGGTGTGCATTTTGGTGTGTGTGTGTGGGTGTGTGTGTGTGTGTGTGTGTGTGAGTGAAAGAGAGAGAGGGAGAACGTGGCCTATGTAAGTAAGTGTGTGTGACTTTTATAGCCCTATAAATGTCTTGTAAACGGTCAAATATAAAACTTTATTGTCCATTAAAATAATTAAGGTGCTATTGCTGTTATTTAGCAATTTGTCACTATAGAGGAGACGCAGGTAGCCTTACACTGCATTTCTCTGATCACATCGGTGCAGGAAGTGCACGAATGAGTGTGCATTAATAACTTTTTAGGCCCTAAATGTTTCCACCGCTGCACAAAAATAACTTTATCATGCAGTATGTCTCATACAGCAACAAATAAAACTGTATTATTGTGTATATTTTTTACTTACAATGCACGTGAGGTATTTTTAAAAGTTTGAATCACAATAAACAACAATTGTGTGCAGCAAAAAGCGACAGATGAAACACAGCGAATGTGAGACCAATCAAAGCATGAATGGGCTTGAAAATATTAAAATAACTAAGTAAACAAATATTTTAATTATAGGCAAATTTGAGGTATTTTGCTATATTTAATTTCTCTTCTTGTGAACGTTTTGGTTCATTGTTAAAATGTTGGTGCACGAGAATATAAAGCTACAGACAGCTCATAGCTTTTTATGTCAGAATTAGCTGGGATTCATTAAAAAGGTCTTACTACTTTAAAATTAAGATCTTTAAATTCACTTTGAGCCGAATAAATATGAATATTATAGTTAAAATTAATAGTTAGAGGCAAAGTGAGTGGAGATGTTCTCTGCTGTGCTGTAAAGTGATGTGAAACTCAGGCCAAATACTTGTTGCTCTCTTGCTGGCTGTCTGTTCCTATAATAACTGTAATCTCACAGTACTCTCTGGCTGCTTTACCTTTTCAAGTGGCCAATAAATAAAACATTTCATGCCAGTCAAAAGGTCTAAATATCCCTCTCACCAACTGCAGTTTAATAATTATAAAAAATATGAGGCTCAGTTTGGCAATGTATCAACACTGCCTGCCCCCTTTAGAGATTTAGTTGATCTTTATTGAGTGTATTTATTGCTGCTTGCTGTCCTTCCAAAAACATTTTCATCTTACGTAAAAGGTCCACTGATACATCAGGAACCATGCACATAATTTTACATCACGTCACATTATGTTAAAGTATTGAAATGAAAGGAAGGGTGAAATGGGGGCAACCTGAAGGCTTAAACTCTGTCACTGATTCAGCTATAAAGGAGCTACACTGTAAAACTAAATACATTAAAATGAACACTGTCTTTATTTATAGAGCTGTGTTCAAGCATGTTGTATTGTTTCTTTTTCTAATGAGCCAAAATCTAAGGCTCATTAACTTTACTCCTGATAATATTTTCTTTGATTGTTATGTTAGTCTTTGAACTTCTGACACCATCTAAAAGAGAGCCAACATGTTGGTGGTTTGGTGCTTAAAGTAAAGTAAAAAAAATCTATGTCATCTTTTCTTTCCTCTAACAGATAATCCATCAGCTAGTTGGATCACCGCCAAGTCGACCCGGAAGAAGAGATGTCCTTACACTAAACACCAGACCCTGGAGCTGGAGAAGGAGTTTCTCTACAACATGTACCTGACAAGGGACCGGCGCCTGGAGGTGGCGGGACTCTTAAATCTGACAGAGAGACAGGTCAAAATCTGGTTCCAGAACAGACGGATGAAGATGAAGAAGCTGATGATCCGGGAGAGGAGGGGCCTGAATGACTGATGGATTTGGAGGGGATGCTGGGATTGGTCTTTTTTTTTTCTTTTTTCTCCAGGATAGAGGCGAAGAAGAGGAGGTGAGGTTATTAGTTGTTAAAATAAAAGCCCTGTGATGCCCAAAGTCTTTAACATCAGCTGGCAGGATTGTGGAGCTATAACGTGACTGCTTTTGGAAAACTGCAATGGTAAAAAAAAATCTGCAGGGGAGACCGAGGTGTGTTGTAACACTTTAAAAGGAAAAATCAGCATCTTTTGGCCTTTTTCATGTTTGATCTTTTGAACTCTGGAGTGAGAAAGTCTTCCATCTGCATGTTACAAAACAGAGACACAACTGTCTCTGTCCAACTGAAAACTGAGCTAGTTGTAAATAATGGTCAGAATATAACATTTACAGGAGGAATCATAAATTGAATAACAAAAACACACTATTTGATATGAATGGCTCATTTTAAAACACATCTGTTTTTGATGAGGTTGTATATCTCACATGTCCAAAATTGAAACTACTTGACACATACTTGACTTCACATAAACTGTCTGTGGCTGAATGCGAATCATGTTTTATGATTCAATGCTAAAACCATCATCCCCATAAAACTATTCTCAGTGTGCCACAGGAGACTGTACTACAAGGAAACTATCAATCCCACGAGTGATCTCACGACTGAACACCTGTCTGTCATGACCTGAAAAATAGCTGCAGAGGGTTTATTCGGAATTAATCGGAACTACAGTACATGTGGAAAAGGCACCAAAACAAACAGACGCCCGACACTTAGAAACATAAAAGAGCCGTCGATGTAATTTGACACCTCTGTTAACTTCAAATTTATGCTGACATCTGTAAATATTAGTGGTTTCAATTATTGTAACTTTATATCATTTGCATGGCAGAGTGTTATTTGACCTTAAGGCATGTAGGTACATTTACTGTGGCTGGAGCGACTGTATATGTGCTGCTACTCTCATTTCCCAGTGCAATGGTTCTGATGGACAAAGCTATTATCCTTACTAAGAAAGCACATGTGTGAAATTCATCTTTTCTCATATTAAATGTTGCATTTCATGTGCCAAATATGATATTTCACATGTAAAATAAGACATTTTTACATGTGCAATTTCTGTATCGTGTACAAATTGTGCCCATGTGTGAATTTATCATGTGAAATTGTTGTTTTCACCTATGAAATATCTGCAAGTCACATATTACTTCAGCATCTGAGTGTCTGAAATGCATTCAGTGTGATAAAGGTGTGAAACATTTAAGTCATGCTTTTTTTTGTTGTTAAGCAAAGTTTGTTTAAGCCAGAGTTATCACATGGTGAGTGTCATAAACAAACATTATACAGCAAACCTCATTTTAAGGCGAAAAATCTATCTGCATGCTACTCCAATGAATAAATCAAGCATTGTAGTGAAAAACAGATGATCACAGATGTTCCCTGGTCAGCTGACAACATGTAAACTTACTCAGATAGCTGTCATAAAACAACAGGGGGAGAAATCACAAGTAATGCTCTGCCATTTTATTTGTAGTTTAATTATAATATAAATGATCTCTTGTAACCGAAGAGGATGACAACCTGAGCAGAATTACAAATGTCAGCTTTAGAGGAGCACTCTGAAGTTCTCTTAAGTGTTCTCCAAGATCATCACTAAATATAGAGAAATATTATGTAGCTCATAACTGCTTGAAAACCTGAGGCAAGTTTGCTATTGATGCCTTGCAGTGTTCTATTAGCATACGGTAATTGCCTATTCTAAAGTTTTCAAGTACAGTTTGCAAAATTTGAATCATTAAATAGATTTTTAAACTTTAATAAATCAGGCATGATTAATTAAATGCAAAATTACCTCAGTGTCAGTGATTCTGTATGTTCTGTGTGTTCTGTATTTGAGGTGTTTCCAGGTGAGTAATGCAGCAGTAAGAGGCCTATACACAGATAGTCATGTGATTTTTTTAATCATGCATCTGATTGGTTTAATTATTCGTGTTACAACTGACCCTGGTCTCCCCTAAAAAAAACTCTTCAGAAGGGACTTTAAACAGAATAGAGCTTCCTGGTTTTGTTTTTATAACTTGTGCATGTGGCCTCATGGGCTTATTTGTTGTTATTGTTGTTGTTGCTGTTGTCATTGTTACTACAGTATGTATATCTGTTGTTCATGTGGGTCTAATATGCCTATACACACACACACACACACACACACACACACACACACACACACACACACACACACACACACACACACACACACACACACACACGCACACACCAGTCATGGCTAAGCTACGGTGTGTGTTACAGCAGTCTGATGGTTATTCTTTTCTTTTCTGTTACCTCCTGTTAGAATAAACAGCTACAGAAACAACGCACAACCTACGTTATTATTTTTTTTTAGAATATAAAGTATGATAACACTTTAAATGTTACGGGAATGTTATCGGGACATTAAATAAATATATGTTAGTGTGTTGGGGTTTTTTTTTTTTTTGGTTTTGGTTTTCATGAGGATGAGATGGACTCACAACACATTCTCTCTGCACTGAGAGAAAAGGAAACACAACAGGCTATGTTAGCCTAAAGCCGCAGGTCTGTGCTGTGATGTAACTGGAGTCCACATGTGATGAATTAAGGCCTTCATCTGCTCATTTAGGCTAAATATGCTGCTCGTGGTGATTTTTTTAATGAAATAAAAAATGCATTACAACATCATTAATTACTATGTGCATTCTGGGTTGTTTTTCTTTTTCTTTTCAGTGAATGTTGGCAATGGTGTGCATCGGACTGAGCATTTAGGTATCGCTTTGAGGCTTTTATTTGACATAGGGCTGCAACCATTAGTAAATGAATCTATTAATCGATACTATTTTTAAGATAAAAAGTCCAAATTATCCAATTCCAGCTTCTCAAATGTGAATATTTTCTGTTTTCTTTAGTTTTCTATGGCAATAAACTGAATTATCGAGGACTGTGGATTGTTGGTCGGAATAAAACAAGACATTTGTGGAAGTCATGGACATTTTCACTTAATTTTTAGAGATTTTATGGACCAAAATAAATGACATTTTGGTCAAATAATAGACAGATAATGACACGAATGGTTAGTTACGAGTCTAATTAGAGCTTTAAACTGCACGAGTAGCCTCTAGCAATAGGCTAGTATGACCGTATTATAACATTACCTGGACACACATTATTAATATCATTCGTTGTATTAATTACTCCTCTATGCAATCGTTTTAATAGATAATTACAGTAGAATTTGACTTATATTGTTATCGATATAGCTTAATGTGTGTATTAAATAGAGAAAAATACAAAAATACTACTAATACAATTAATATTAGCAATAGTAATAATATTGGTCTCGTACCTCTAATAGTATAATCCCATATTATTATGATATGATGCTATAATAGGCAAATAAGTAAACAAGAAAAGCAGTGTATCGTGTTTCAGCTTTCTCTGGATTATGGAGCCAATAAGAGGATTTATTGTGTTTTTTTCTATTATGATTATATTTACTTCAACGTCAAGGTGTTTCACTGCTTTCAGGTATGTAGGTTGAGTTTCAGTCCACAGAGAGACATTTGTGGCTCCTTGTTTTGTCAAAGTCAGTGCAGCGCCTCGTAGCTTCCCTCATTTATTGCGGCCATATAATCTGCTCAGCGCTCATCCTACTGCAGGGTCATAAACCAACAGCATGCATTTGGAGAATAAACGTGACTTTCCCCCCACTCAAGACACAGAGAGAGCTACCATAAAGTAATTTAGCCCAGACAGTCATCGTGACTATATGGTTTTATTAGACACCCTTTCCTGTCTTGGAGCCTGAACTGTCCTTCTAAATGTTAAAGTCATTGTCTGAAGATGAGACCAGACAGCCTCAATCACATTTCTACAAACCACAAGACAAGAAAAACACAGGAAACTGCGCGATTCACTGGATTCAAACGAGAAACAAAGGCGTTTGAGTCCGGATTATTGGTATTGTTGCTAAAAAAAAAAAAGCTGATTTCATGCTAAGTAGGTATGCAAAGATGAATAGTTAAATAAAACACAGATTAGTTTCTTGATAGGCTGCAGACTATTACACACGTCAATATAGTGGCTTATAAAATAATGACACACATTGTTCAGGTTTTAGCCTATTCACTATTTTTTCTATAATAAATAGTTTTTTTGTTGCTGCAAATAAAAAGAGTAAAAAATTGCATCCTAAATTTAAATATTGGTACTTATAAAGCACGTACTGTGTGTTTTCTCCACATTGGCCTGCTGTGTTGATGGACCACTTATAGCTTTGTACGATTTTAACACTAATTTATCCCATTAATATATAAATTCATTTTAATAATTGGCATACCATAATACTGAAAAAAACTGTTCCAAACACACTTACAGTAGCCTAAATATGAAGCTAAATTGTTGTTAAATAAAAGCAAAAATGTAACTTGAGAAATTAGTTTTTAAATCGTAAAAGTCCAACCAAAAAATAAATAAAGACACTTGGAAGTTCTGATATAATGAAAATATAGGACGCAATTATTTTAGTGAGGATGTCATAAAAAGAAATTAACTACACAACAGTGTTAACAGCCAACTACAACAAAGATGAAAACTTATTGTGCTGCAGAAATTAAATAGGAGGGCAAGGCAGGCCAAAATTACTGCTTACGATAAAGTGATTAGAACAATTTCATCTTTTAGATAAAGCAAATTCACAATGGTGCAGAAACTAAATTGCAAAAACAGGTATGCATACAAAAATGATTATTTAGAAAGAGATGCATTTAGTAGCAGTGATGTCCTGTGTCAGAGTAGAAACAAATGATGCATATTATATATGTTATCAAACTAAGGATATGCTGCAGCTGTCGATTGGAAAATAATGTTGAACCTAGTGTGGATTCAATTTAAACATCTATTTTTATTCAACAAACTGATCCTAGTTGTGTTGTGTCAAAGTGACACCTCTGGACTGAGACATTTAAAGATGTGATCTGAGTTTAAACACACACATTTAAATACACAACAGCATGAAGCAGCATTATGTCTCTGTGTATGTAGTTACTCCTTCTGTCCGCTGGGTGGAGGTGTTGTACTTCATGACTTAGACCAGTAGAGCAATGTAATGGTTAGCACTCTGGACTCTGAATCTCAGTAGAACCTTGTTTATTAGAAATGTGATACTTTAAAATGGGATCTGAGCTGATCTTTGCAAGCAGTAGGTTATAGATGAGTGTAAAAGTGAGGCTTTTCCTGCACAGCATTCATCATTTTTTCTCCGTGTTCACCTTAAGGCAAGTTAAACAGTAGGTTCACAGTGTTTTCAGATCTGTCAGGTGTCCATATGAAGAGTGAAAGAGGTTTTCATTCCTCCTGTTCATGTTGACCATTAAAAGATTGCATTCAAATGTGCTTTCTCTGTAAGTGATGGAGGCCAAAATCCACAGTGTGTCCACACAGTGATTTGGAGCAAAGCTTATGAGGATTCAGCAGTTTGAGTTAGTCATATCAAATGGACATTTGAGACATTTACAGTCTTTTTAGCATCATATTCCCTCTTTGTGTTTCCCCAGTGGAAGTATAGTAACAAAAAGAGGGACTTTGGCACTAAAAAGCCTGTAAAGTCGAAAGATAGAAGACTTGATTTGACTCATTTGGACGGCTGAGGCTTCATATTAGCTTCAGATAAACTGCTCTGCCATAAACCCTTTTACTTGCATTGTAAGTGCAATATGAATCAAAGAAATGAATGATTATGGCGTGTAAAGCTGATTCAGTGTGCATCTGGGCTCCTGACTGCTGTATGAGTCAGATCTGAAAAGCTGTGAATGCCTCCTTTAAAGATTTACATTCCTCTCAGAAGATATTTGCTGTTATAGGTGAAAATGTTGTTGTCTGAACTGTGAAAAACTGCCATGCGTCTGCTCATTAACACACAGACTAAAACAAAAAACAAACTGAGGACTACATTCATTACATTTCTCATCTTGTATAAAGTTTGTATAATTTGTGGCTGGGATTTTTAACCTGTACAGTGGCACCATAAAGCGATCAGACCTGTCAGTAATATTTAATGGACTATACTTGAGTCAGAGGAGTGTGTGATGGTACTTTCCTCATTAACATAAAACTTTCAACCAATACCTCTGCCAGGTCTCTGCAGTCATCTTGACCCGCCTCCTGTTAATCACATCCTTAAAGTAGCATGCAGACATTAATCAACACATCTCTGCAAAACTGAATAGAAAAACTTAAACATTGTTACTCCTTTGTCATTTTAGAGCCTGATAAACAGCAGCCTGGTTGTTTAGAGCTCTTTACTTTATAGCTGAGAAAGCAGAAAAATGCAAATATCTCATAAGAAGTGTAGAAATATTTCAATCAAGTATTGTTATAAAGTAATAGGATGAAGCAGAAAATGCTTATAAACTCTTGTTTCTCTTCCACCACAGATAAGTAGCCTATGGCATGAATTGAGTTTTCATATAAATGCAGATTAAAATGTTTTCAACACATATTTCGACTCAAATATAAAACAAACCATACATCACAGGCCTTTAAACATAATACCTGCTAAAACTGTGAAACATTCAGAAATGGCAGTTTATTTATTATTATTACTACATTCAATACTTGCAGCTTTTTGTATTATCTTTCTGGTTTTGCACTGTTGCATTTTAATGCTCAATAACATTTTTTCCATCCCATAGGCTAAAATGGTTGAAACACACAAAGTGAATTGTGCCATACCTACAAATAAGATGGCTGCCATTGTCATGAAAATGGAAATGAGTGGGACCTTGAACGCTGGTAACCATGGTAACGCTGTATTTTTTTTTCTTCTTGTTCTTATGGCGACCATTTTAATTTGTGAACAGAAGATGCAGGAGGGGAAAAATACTGTGTGGAAAGCTGGAATAATATCTTATAAAGAGCCACTGTAAATGCATTGAAAGATGAATTATTATTTAAATCAGAATATTCAAGAATGACTCTGATTTTTTTAACATGTTTTGATTATAATAGGACACAAGCTGAGTTCATTCATGCTTCCAGCTGATTGGTGTATTGTCAACACACACTGTGCATCCACTAGACATTAATTAAACCTTTAATTGACTTAAAATCTTATTATTTGCACATCAGCTGACATTTACGCTAACTCCGTAGTTTTTATTTACACAACAGCACACGCATATACTCTTTATACTATGAACATTTGCACATTACTGGTTCATTTGTTTGTACATTCATTGTCTTCACTTTGAACTGTGCAATAGCGCTTTCACTGTAGAATATATTTTACACATTTTATATAGCATATTTCTATTGTTTTTGTATCATTTATGATCACTTGAAGTTTGAGGTTCTTGTATTATCTTCATATATTTTGATTATTGTGCAAAACATCAAAGCAAATTAATTGTACATGCAAACCTATTTATATGTGCACGAGCATTAAACCTGATTCTGATATATATAAAGACTCGTTTGTTCATTAATTGAATAAACTATTGCACGCTGAAGCAGACATGGCCGAAATGTCAGTGCATCTTCTTCGTATGTGCTCAAATTTTTTTACGAAGAAAACTAAATAAAAAGAACAATCTCTCTGATTTTCACGAACCCCAGTACAGCTTTTTTGTTTCTATTTGAGCACGATGTTCTTTATACTTTTACTTCATTAACTGCATGTCAAATGAGTGAAGTGGTCTTTTAAAAGAATCCCCTCTTCTTCACTTCTGAGCAGGTCTGCCATCAATTGTTTCAACTCCAGTTCAATAAAAAAAGAAAGAAAAAGGAACTGTTATAAAACCTTGAGAGCAGCAGGATAGCTGTGTTTATTACGGCAGCCATCTTCCCTTACAGAAACAGAATAAGAAATGTATTAAAAAGTGACGAGAAATAAGAAACGTGATAAGAAATTAATATTCTCTTACTGTAAGCTAAGTAAAGGGACATTTATATTTTACTCTATAGAAGAAAACAATTGATTTCTAGCATATTTTTAAGCGTAAAGATGATGAAGAAAAACACTGGAGAGATGAGAGCACACTGTCATTGAGCCTAAATGTGCCATTGTGATGCCAAAGATCAAATACAGCACGTATGCGTATTAGAATAATAACAAGACTATGAAATAAAGCTTCATTAGTATTACACCTCCACCAGATGCTCCAGATAAAAAGACGTGATCTAATGTTGACAAACCAGTGTTTGTATTTATTGCTACAAAGCAGAATAACAGCGTGTTAACATTCACAATCATCACTTACAAGAGGATTACATTTCATATCAAATAAGCGTCCTAAATGAACGAGAAGCTACACTAATTGGGACATTTGGCTCATGTAAGTTTAATTTGAAGACAAAAATCAAACAAAAGGAGAAGCAGGAGATATTCTGTAACAGAGTGTAATAGTTGTATAGTTTTATTGAACCCACTAAACCTCATTTAGGCTCAAACCTTTCCCAGAAAACCTAGCAGCAATCACCCAAACAAGAGGCCGGGACGTAATCAGCTGCGGGTTGAATGCGTAAAGGAGACAGAAGAGGAAGATTTTAGATTAATATTCAGTACTTTTTTAATATGAAGCCTATCAGTATTTTAGTGAGAATAAAACTACATCCTCATGTTAAATAAGATGTTTAAATATAATGAGCGATCAAATGAAACTGTCGTAATTATTGCAACAAATGTTGAAAAATAACTTGAATTAAATACATTCACAGGGGAAAATGATTCAGGTTTTGGCCTCGTTTTAATCCCCTCTCTCATGATCTTAATTTTATATTTTTAATACTGATTTTAAGATATTCTGCCATTAGTGTGACACGACAAACAGCTGAAGCCTAAAATCATAACGGTATAAACATTTAGAAGAATTTACTTCTCGGGTTTATTTATTTTGTATTATTTTCTATAAAAATGTATTATCCCTATTTTCCTCATATTACATAATCTACATTTGTATGTTCGTTTAAATATATGTGTGATCTTGACAAAAACTATACTTTGGTTTAATTACTGCAGAAATGTTTCTCTGCCATTTTTCCTTCAGATCTTTGGGAGTCGAGGTTGGATCAGGATGTTTTGAGGTTGCATAAAGTAGCCTGAAAGCAACCTGTGTGTTGTTGTTTTTTTCACTGTAGACTAACATAGGTTTCTCTTTTCAGGTCTACGTCAGATACAATTAACAGCCCATTTTTTACACAGATAGTCTAAATTAAAACTAAATGTGTGTCTTCCTAAATAAGCACTAAACTAAAGCAGTAAACTGTTTAAAAGGCCTTTATTTAAAATGTGTTTCAAGCTGGATTTTACAAGATTCGATGTGTAGCTGTGTGTGTGTGTGTGTGTGTGTGTGTGTGTGTGTGTGTGTGTGTGTGTGTGTGTGTGTGTGTGTGTGTGTGTTTATTTGTGTGGAAATGCAGCTTTCTCTCAGGCGCAGCTGCCACAAATTCCCTTTTTCTCTCTGCAGGATTTACACACACACACACACACACACACACACACACACACACACACACACACACACACACACACACACACACACACACACACACACACACACACACACACACACACGGGTTGGAGGAAACGTTTTACGAGACGATGCAGCCCACCATTGGCCACTAAAGGTCATGTGTGCGCGTGCAGTGCAGAGCCTCGCGGGCAGCATCATCTTCGCGCGCTCTCGGCGCAGCCCAGAACTGCTCCTCGAGACCCGCGCGCCTCAATGGACGGTAAACAATTTTCATTTTCTGCATGTTTAGTTTGTTTTTTTGTGTTTCATTTATTCGTTAAAAGCTTTTAATGTTAAAACTTGAAATGCAAAGTCAACTTATTTAAACCCTTCTGACAGAAAATTACATTTATTAAAGAGTGAGACTATGAAAAAAAACCCACAACAGGCGAAAATAAACGCGTATGCACATTTCTTTTTGCATGTTTTGTCTCCTGTTTGAACTCTTTAGTCACTGTACTCTTCCAAAAACTTTTGTGGAAGAAGACACATTTCCACTTATTTTGCATACTTTGTGTTTTTCATTTGGTGTCTCTTTTCTTCTTTTGATGTCAGGATGCTGCAGAGGAAAATGGAGTCTGCTCTCATCAGGTAACCACACTGAGCTTTGACATTTGAACTACCATTTAACACTCATGGTGATGTCAGAATGAACTGATATCCAATCATTGCCCTGCTAGTTGCCTGTGAGTGTAGCTTTGATATTGTAATAATGTTCTTTTGGGACTTTTTAAGCTATATTAATGTCCATAGATCAATAACTCTATTTTTATGTTACTTCAGCTATGGACTGCAATGTTGTTGCAGCATATCACCAAATCTCTACACTTGTAACTGCACTGATGCATTCAACTCTAGTGTGTCTGCATATGGCACCAGCACATCAAATTTGCAATTACATGGCATGAGAACAAAACATTCCTAGATTGCATATTTGTATCAAGAAGAAACAGACTTGCAAATAGTTGATTTAGTGTTTAATGAAACACAGTCAGACTCCTCCTCGCTCCTCTTTAACTGCTCCTGCTGCATTTCCAAGAGCTCACATGACGTCATGAGGCTGCTGAAGGGGGTTAAAATGAAATAGAAGTGGGGACAGCATCATCCCCCCCATGATTTATTCAGCATGCATTTGGTTACAATTACCAAGCTTGATGCATAAAACTTACAAGAGTGTGTGTGTGCATGTTTCAGTGTTGTGAATTGCACACATGCAGGAACTAATCTAACTAAATATAACTAAATGTTTTAGGATGCATGATGCTGATATGCAGGGACTGTTTCTCAAAGTGCAGCCCTGAGCTCTTCTGCAGTCCTTTAGTGGTGATAAAGAAACATTTAACTGGTAGTTATAAAATACACATGCATGTGAATATCTCTGTTTGTATAGATAGCAGGTGTCCAATCCACTGATAAACTGTTTAGAGCACAAATTTGCTTTATATGACCTTCAGTTGCAAATCAAAAAGGACAACTATTGCTTCTTTCACTGCAAACAAAAAACATTTTCTCTCATTCAACAGATTATCTGTGTAGACAGATGATAAGAAAATGTTTTAGCTCTCTACTCTTTGTCAGGTTTCTGTTTTTATATGAAATCTTTCCAGGTTTAAACTCTCTTTCATTCTCGCTCCCCCTCAATGAAACGTATACTTGCACAGATGGACAGAGCTAGACAGAAGGAATCCCTTCCTCCATGTTTTTGTTTTTGCTGACGTCCTTTTTTTATGAGGGCAGTTTGAGTGTCAGACAGACAAAGAGAGAGAAAGACAGTATTTTCCCCCCTTTTTTGAATTTTACATTTCCTTTTTTTCACGAGGGCAGGCAGGGTGTGAGAGATAGAGAGAAACAAAGACAGTATTTCACTGGTGCTGCTCAGTCGAGCTCAGCTGGCACTCAGTATTTACAACCTACTGCAATGCGGCAGGGAATCTCTGTGTGTGTGTGTGTGTGTGTGTGTGTGTGTGTGTGTGTGTGTGTGTGTGTGTGTGTGTGTGTGTGTGTGTGAGTGTGTGTGTGTGTGTGTGTGTGAGAGAGAGAGAGAGAGAGAGAGAGAGAGAGAGAGAAAGAGAGAGAAAGAGAGAGAGAGAAACAAAGAGACAAAAGGACATATAGGGAAGACAGTGACGCATCGAATGAGACAAACATTCAAATAAGCTGTGAGACAGACAGAAAGACACACACACAGATACACAGGAGCAGAACCTGGGAGAAAGAGACAGTTTAGAGAAGTGTGCTTGTGTCTTTCAGTATATTCACAGTCTGTCTCTCTGTCCGTGCAGGATGGAAGAAAGTCTTCAGTTTCAGATGGACACTTACGAAGAAGAAAAACAACCTGCAGGTTTGTCCTGAAAGCTTCTGCACCTGAGCAAACACCACTTGGCTAAATTTATAACAAAAATCCCAAAATAAAGATCAACAGAATTCAAGAATTAATAATGTGGGATGGTTATCATTAATTTCTGTAAAGAAAAAAAAAGATTACTGGTCTCTTTGTAATGGCTTGTCTTTAAAATAGACTTAAACATCTTTGGAAGCTCATTCACATGTATTTATTTTATAACATGCATCTTTTATTCTTTCCTTCTACAGAAATCTTGCAGCGGCTTAAGATGAATTAAACTGAAGCAGATGACCATTTTTTCTTCAGATACAGGTAACTAAAAAAATAAATATGGACTGCAGAAAAAAGAGGGTTATTTAATTATTCATTAACAGTGATTGAAAAAGGATTTATTCTCTCTCCTCTCTTTTTTTTGTTTGTGCCATAAAGACCTGTTTCACATTTCAATGGTGAATCTTTTCCCATTGAATTAAACATAGAAAATATAGAAATATTAATGTCTAGTACAATAATTATGTTGCACCACATCAGGTCATTTTATTTTATTTTTTATTTGGTGCATAGGAAAAACAGTGAATGGATGTTTAGCTGTTTGTGGCTCGGTTAAATCGGTTATTCAGTCTCCATCAGGGGGTGCTAACACTCAGAAAACGGATGATCCACACTGCAGTTGACGCTGCAGGTGCTACTAAAGGATTAAACATGAGCTCACAGCCCCATCCAATCCGGCACTATACTCTACATGTAATATTTGGATAATGAGAAAATTATTGGAAAGATTTTTTAACCTGTCTCTCACTTCAGCTCATATTACTGACTGAAACAAATCCATTATAATACTATGGGTCCACTTTTGGTCTTTAAGTTCAGATTAATTATTCAATTAATTGCTGACATTGATTTTTAAAGGGCTGCTACATCATCATTGTTCATTATCAAAGTCATAAGTAGAAAAATGCTTTAGTTTAGACCACTGCAGTGCAAGCCAAAGCATTCATTTGCTCCACACGGTAGGCGAGAAATGGCATTGTTTTATATAAGCACTAGATGGCGCTACCGACTCGAAGATCATATTTCCGACTAGAAGGCAGCTTTTCATCAGCTTCGCGGTTCAGACTCGGGTAACGACATCATCTCCTCGCCTCGAGTTCATTCAGCTTGGAGGTCACGAGAAGTCTCTTCTCCCAGTTACCGTGAATGCACCTCGAACAGAGCGGCTCCTCTGTCCCGGGACAGTTTTGTTTGGGTTGGATGTGATTTTATGCTACAGAAGCTAGGAGGCGTTATCAGGCAGGACGCCAATCTAAGATGCCGTAAATCATCGATTCAAGTGGCTCGTGATTTACAAAAAGTGGTGGTGACGCATTGTTAATAGAGGGAAAGATAAAGAAAATGTATTCTTTGGCTTTGCAGTTCTTGATCATTAAACATCTTGGCGATAAAACTATATTCACTTTAGCTCGTGCATTATTAATAATATAATGGACTTATGCGCCTGCTGAATAGTTTGGTGGATTTTGCAACATTTCTGAAAATAACAAAAACTGGAAAAACGTTTGCAGATAACAGAAAAAGTGTCCATCAGTAACACTAAACTATCAGTAGTATTATCATCCTCCGCCTATCATTAATAATAACAAGATTCGTATCTTTTTTAGGAGGTGTTAACATATAAAACTTTGGCAACATGTATTGTTTTGACCCTTAAATGTCTTCAGCTGCCGCAGGGCTGCTAAAGCAAGCAAAGCGGTGTCCAGTTTGACCCACAACCACACACAGACCCGCGGTGTGTTTTCACAACGCCTGTTTATGGTTTTATTGCTCCCCATTTACGGAAATCAAAGCAGGAAACAAATGCTCCAAACAGCATTCCAGAAACATCCGGAAAACTGCAAACAGCGTTTAGTCTCTGCTTGTTTTGAAGGAGTGCAAAACACGGGGGGCTCAGACGTCTCAACAGGGTGGCAGCATGCAGAAGGTCAGCTTTACGCACACGACATATACATTTTACGCACGGATTTTACGCCGTTCTCAAATATCAAACGTTATCTTTAAAGAACCCGTGTTGTCCTTTACTATTTTAACAACACAAAAATAACCTAATTATGTTTAAAAAACAAATAATTTGATCACAAAACTGCGAAAACAGTGATTAAAAAAATACTGAATATCTTTAAAAGTGAAAACCTTTTGCGCAAACAATGAGAATAACACTGAAAAGAAAGGGGAGAAATCATCACATAAATGGCTACGAAACACTTCATGTTTTAACCTCAAAGAGCACAAAGTTTTAGTTTTTTTCTTCTGGCGCCATTATCGAATAAAGTGGCTCTCTGTGCTGGGCCTAATAATTTATGAACCCGCGTGGGACAAGCGAGAGAAAAAAGTGAGCACGTGACGGTAATAAAGTGTGTTTTATTGCCGGTGGTTTGACAAGCCCCAAAATATAACTCAGAGAGAATAGCCGACAGGCGGCCAGATGGGATTGGTAGCCGATATTTGTCCGAAATCAACAGAATGCTCTTTGTGTCGCAGAGAGAAACACCGGAGACGCTTCTAATAATCCACCGTCTATCCGCTAAAACGGGATTTTACAGTAACAAGCGTCCGTGTTTTAACGCGAGATCACAGCAGAACAAGTAAGTGTGGCTTGTTTTCATATTTGGCACCAATAAGAAGTTATGACTGTAAGGGGCAGGGGGGCAGAGGTAAGGGGGGTGATGTCCAAATGAAAGCAGTGGTCCGGGGACCCTCGAAGGACCCCTGGTGAAGTGAATGACGGGGTCCAGAGATCCACCTGTAGTCTAATATATAATGTAATTATCTCAGTCCAGGACTATAGTTTGGGCTGAAAGGGCACTCAAAGTCTGCTGGACATTTGGACATCAAATTCAAAGCCCCGTTTGGTGAAATTCAAGGCTTGATCGGATGGTAAGGTGACATATTATTCCAGTTCAAACCTTTTTCTTTTTAAATTATTATTATATAACAATAATAACAAATTATTATTATTATAATAATTATAATTATTATTATTATTATTGCTGTTTGTTTTCTTTATTTTTGGATCTTGTAAAATTACGAAAATAAATGTTAAAACTGCTGCTACATTAACAATCCCTACTTTCAATCCCGGATAAAACTCTTATTGCTCGATTTAATAGAATATTTTGTGCAATTGTAATACCCTAAAATATTACCCTATACATTTCAGGTTATTTGTTCATTTTTAAAACATATTTAAAAAAATAAATCTCAAATTTATTAAAGAACTCAAACATAGTCGAGGACTTTTAAGGCCTATGGGAACTCTGTTTAAAGGTGGACTATTTAGAGATTTAAAGGTTTTTCCTGCTTTCACCTCATAGTGCAGAAAATCAATAATAAATCACAAAAATCAGTTTCTTATTATTTTAATTGGAGCAGATTTTTCTTTTAAAAGACAACAATGATCTGTGTTTAAAATCAGTTTTGTAGAAAGTTCTTACCATGAAATAGCCTATGTGTGCTTGTTTTGCGTGTGTGTGCTTGTTTTTGCGTGTGTGTTTGTGTGTGTGTGTGTGTGTGTGTGTGTGTGTCTGTCTGTCTGTCTGTCTGTCTGTCTGTGTGTGTGTGTGTGTGTGTGTATGTGTGTGTACGATTTTCACAGCATGTATTTTAAAGCCTATACTTTATTTTCGGAAGCTGCAAAACCTTGTTCCACATGTTAAGGATTACCAGGATTATGTCAAAGATCTTGACATGATAATCTGCTCTTTTGAGGGGAATAAAATACAAATAATAGCAACAATAGTCCAAATATAATACACATAGCATAATAATAATAATAATAATAATAATAATAATATTAATAATAATAATACAAATTCTTCCTTTAAATAATACATTTAGCAAGCAAGCATATTTAGCGGCTACGTATCAACAGCATTTCAAAACTATATATATACTCGTCTGATACAGCATTGTCTGCCGACCTTAAATGGCCCTAAAAAATGTCCCTTTCTGCTCGTATCGGTGTATTTTTGTGTGGATATGTAAACACAGTTTGAGTTATCAGGAGTTATGGCACTTTCATGACATGTTCAATTTTACAGCTATCACCGAGCATCACTCCTGTAAAGGCTGTAAACAGAAGCGTGAAGAGAGTTTTATACCAGCGGTTTTATGACAGGGAGAACATTTTAATTATAGTCACAGCTGGGAACTCTTATTCCATAACTGCATGACAGGGGAAAATACAGGACGACGGCGACATTAATCTTTTAAAACAATCTTAAATCAAAGAGGCTATAGTTCAGACTTGTTGAAAAATTGAAGTGCTCAAATATCGTCATACAGGCTACTTTTCTCCAAGACATATGATCTGATTTGCCCGATTGTGCGTAAACGCCGCTAAATGATCACTAAAAGATGGTGTGTCTCGGATTTTCACTGCTGTGTTTAAAGCAGCTGTGTTTAGACAATAGTCAACAGTTACGTATCGATACATCTGTAAATGATCTATATAGGCTACAGACCTCTAAATGTTTTTCAAATTCAAGATGATATACGGCTTTCACTGTGCGCGCGCTCTATTGTTTATAGGACTTGTGCTGTGAGACTTTTCTTTTTAAATTTGGTGTAAATTTGAGTCTGTAGTCTGCCGTGTTTTAAATGTTATAGCAAAAGCAAATGACAAAGAATTTAATATATAACCTACACATTTCTCAACTTGTTTGTCACAATTTCACAATCAGCAATAATTTAGTGTCTAAAATGAGATTTTGTTGATAACATAATTTGCGGTTATGTGACTTTGCTCATTCCTTATTTTTAGTTTTAGAGCCGTTTAATTGATCTGATTAAACTGTAAAGACATTTCACTCCTGCTCATGAATGATTCTCAGAGGTCATGCTGCAACTTGTGGCAAAATAAATAAAAAACGCTAAATTTTAAGCTGTAATCAACCTGCACTCAGCATTTCATCTGTCCGATTTACAGTCAGAATTGCAGCTTTCATGCCTACTGTTTGGCACTGGTCAGTCCGAGACGGTGTATACGTTCCCATGCAGGGCTGGAGGTCGCAGTTAATGTCTAAACCGGGTTAAAGCTGCTCTCAGCTCGGCTTTGACCCGGCAGAGGGCCGGGGGCGGAGGGGTGAGCCGGCGGTCAGCCTGTCTAAGATGAAAAAGTGAAACGACCCCAAAGAGAAAAGCACATCTGAATGGCTTTATATCACAGACCCAATCCGAGATGAGAGGCGAATTTATTTAAGAGTTTATCTATAAAAGACAATAAACCGTTTATATGAATGGCTGCCTGTCTTAGAGCTGAGAGTTTAACTCAGGCGTGGAAAGCATGAGATACGTGTACAATATTATGAATGAGTAGAAGAAAGATAAATAAAAAACAAGTGAATATTAGAGGGGGGAAAACTGCAAGTGTGCAACCGAGCTGACACTAATCAATACTCAGAATATCGATAACTGACAATGGCCTATAAGAAGACTATAGTCATGAATACAAACTCTGCTGAAGTCAAAAGATCAGGCATTATTTCAACATATATATATAAATGGATTCCCGGTAGCTGCGCGTTCTCACACTTTAACCCTTTAAGGTAGCTGCATTTGCGTTTACACAACAATAATCCATCTACAGAGGGACAGAAACCACGGGAACAATGGGCTCGCGACTCCCGCAGGCCGCGTGAACTCTGGATGGTCCCCAGCTCGAGCCCCTGCGTGGCCCTGTCCAGCTCGAGGACTAATGAAACGGTGAACCAGCGGTCAACGATTCTGATTGACCCCCATGCGACCTGACGGCAGCTAGGCTACACTCTTTAAGAAGAATGCTCTTTCAAAAAGCGAAACATCACTCCGTTGTTGTTGCCTCTAAAAAAAGAGAGAGAGAGAGAGAGAGAAAGAGAGAGAGAGGAGTCCCTCCAAAGTTCAGAGCAGGGAATCCCTTTCAGAAGGTGTGCTAATGACTCCAGGTTTCAAACCCTCTATTTAAGCAGGAGAAATTAGGCCGGAATGATTGTGAGAAATGAAAGTTTTAGGTCAAAGTCCTTTTTACTCAAGGCGTGGATTAATAGTCCTTAACTGAATAGATTTTTCTATAAATGCCGAGAGGTGCATTAAACTCTGAAGATTCATTATTCATCAGGAGTGTAAAGGATCAAAGTTGTCCTAACCTTTCCCACTGTTTAATATGAAACCAATCTTACCTCACATAAAGTTTTACTGTGCTTCTCACTCCATGCAACACAAGCTTTTCTTACTTTAGCAACATTATAACTCAGAGCAGAGTTTTCACCAGCCTCTCATTTAAGCCATGGGAATTTAGTAAGCGTAAACAGTCAAAACGAGCCTCTGCCAGAACACAGAGAATTGCCCAGGGCAAGAAGTAGAAACCAAAGATCCCAATGGCATGTTGCGAGAAACACTACATAGGCTGCACATATACAACACCTCATATATTATCGGTGCCTTTTTCGTAAGTAAATGTCAGCAATATTCTTAATTGCAACACTTGGATAAACACATAATATGTGGGGATGGAAGAAGATGAGGATACTGTTGCCTGCTGTGAAGCAAGAGGATGAAAATCAAAGCATAACATTTCCTCTTTACCCTTCATTTACTTGAGCAAAAACTGTACAAAGAGACAGTAACAATGAAAACACCACCACCAACTGTAATGTCTACACCATCAATCATAACCATGGTAAAATTGCCTCAGATTGCCTGATTATAATTTTTATTTAAACATCCTTGGTTATTGCCTGTGGTGTAATCACTGTCCAGCTTATAAACATCTATAGGAGCTGTGGGCCATCATAAATGAATCTCAGAAGGATCTAAATGAGAATTATAGACTTGCCCTCAGGGCCATGTTCTGTCAAGCATTCATTGTAATCCTTATTTTAGCCCATTGCCATTATCCACTATCCCAATGCTGGTCACGTTTGCACCTCGGCTGGTGGCTTGTTTACTTTGGCAAGTGACCAACTGTCATTGAGTCGAAATACTCAAAACATTGTGAAGGTGAAAGTGTGAAAGAGGTGGATCTGGGAATTCATGCACTGTTTAGCCTCTACAAAGTGATGTTTCCTGCTGATGTGGACTGTTTAAAATGATAGAATATACAACAAAGTCAGGCCAGCAGCAGCAATCAGCAGATTCATGTTATTTTTCCAATCTTTTCATGTGACTCACTGCTTCAGATTTCACTGTGTTTACAATCTTATTTATAGTCATGGCACTTTTTCCCATCCATTATAAGCTTATACAGCTCACTGAAAAGGTTGGATGTTCACTGAGTTCATTCATACTAATTAAAAATGTTGTATAAGATCAGAATTCCCAAACAGATATTCACTTTGTCCACAGTGCACTGTTGTCACCGACAGTCTTTAAGATGATGGTCCTGCTTGCTTACAGCAATTACACTCATGCATCAGCATTAATATGGTATGCCTTAATGAGTTATTGATGTCAAAAAGCTACATGCTACAGCACCATTAATGGTTTCAATCAATTATACAATGACACTGATATATCACATATTGAACAACGGGAACATGATGTTCAAAATAAAAGGGATGGTGTATTTAAGTCCTGTCATTATTTGCAGGTAGAGTTATAGCACATATAATGCCTTTCTATGAAAAAGGAGAAAAAAAAATCTCAGCATGAGCACCTTCAAGTGTAAATCTCTGTCATCGACCAAAAGAAGTCATCAGCAGCCAGGCGTGAAGTGAACCTTCGCCTATATATACCCTGTAGAACCGAATGTGTGTGGAGCTGCCTCGGTCACAGATTGGGTTCTAGGGGAGTCTATGGGCGAAGACTAACCATCTATCAAAATCCATGGAGGGAAAGGAAAAAATGATGACTGCTTTCAATGCTTTTGCTTTGCCAAAGGTGCATGTACAGCTCCACTCTTTCCTACTTTAGGAGGCTTTTTTTTTTTTTTTTTGCAGTTATACACCAAACAGCTCCAGTGAGGTAATGGAGGAAATTAAGTCGTCATGTCATCCTTTGTCGTTTACATCCAAACTGATCACCAAATAAAAAATGGTTTGCACATGTGGACTTAACATCTGTTCAGTTAAGACATTTAACATGTTAAATTTGTTTTGGCAGCACAAAGTACAAAAGGTAATAGTGAACACAACAACACCAACTAAACCTGCTGGTGTCCATGATAAAGATTTTACTCCAAACGAGTTACTGTTCATGCTGCTTGCTGCACCGATTACATCACGTCTGCAACCCGGTAGCTAATGTTGCTGTAATTTCTTTGTTAAACCATTTTTGCACAGTTAATGCCTTTGAAAGGTTTTATCTTAGCGGATTCCTTTAAGGATAAGTTCACAATGTTTCAAGTCTGTCCTAAAAAAAGATTCCCTTCAAATGTGCTTTCAATACAAGGGATGTGAGACAAAATCCAGGCTTTCTCTGAGTCAGTCAAGTAAAGTTGATATCTTCCAAAGGATCGTAACAAAAAGAGGGAATCTGGCACTAAAAAGATTAACTTTGAAAGATATCTACTTGATTTGACCCATTTGGACGGCTGAAGCTTCATATTAGCTTCAGATAAACCTTTAAATATATTTTTTGCACAGAAGGAGGACTGTGGATTGTGTCCTTCATCACCTACATTGTAAGTGGATCTCTTTATAGCAAGTATGAACAGGAGGGATGATTACAATGAGGAATACATGTGTCATTGTTCATTTGGCCACCTGACTTGAAATGTAGTGAATCTACCCTTTAATGTTGCTAACTGTCTGTGATTGAAATTAAAGCTTTAAATAATCTATAAATGAATGAAAATCCCACTTTGGCCACAACAAATGGAAAGGCTTACTCAGTTAAATACTTCTCCTTCACAATGTGTGGTGTAAGTGCCTTGCTCCAGGGTACGTCAGTGGAAGTTGTTCATTAGTTTGTTTTTTCCATGTTGGAAGTCTTTGAGGCTATATGTCACTGCCTATGAGACAAAGACAAAATAGTTTAAACTGACACCAAAAAAAAAGGAGATTGAGCCATTTTATCGCCTATCTGATAATTTATGTGTGATTTTTGGCCATTTATTATGAGTTATTCTGAACTGAAATGACTCACTGGATCAGATAGATTAAGGCAATATAATCTTAGGTTCACTTGGACTCTGTCAGGCGTGCCAAAATCTTCATACCCATTAAACCCTTCACTTGAGCTGGCTTTAATGCCTGAGCCAAGCAAAAACACTTTCTTCCTCGCCTCTTTATTAGAGTATTATTACAAGGTATATTAGGCAGAGGTAATAGTACATCCTATGAGTTATTAAGAGGTTTTGGCTGAGCATCAGCGCTTCTCCTCAGAGAGCAGCTGCGGCCAAAGAAGAAACCTTAATGCAGTCCTGGAGGATTTAAAACGGGTTAATGCTTTACACCTATGTGCAAATATAATTTTTTGATTTGTGGATTAGCGGTTTGTAAAGAAACAAGTTAATTAATGTGTGAAAAAAACCCACAACTACAATATTCACGGAATACTACCACCTTCATTATATGAGTTTTTCTTCGTGTGAGGGCTCAAATTTAGCACATTCTCACTTATCTCTTTCACTTTTTCTCGATTTGCATCCAGCATAATTTGCTCTCATTTTTTAAAGCCCCTGTCCCATTTTTCTCTCATCCAGCTTGCTTTAGAATCATTTTTTAAGCCAAGCAGTGCATTTATTTTCTACCTTTAAAAGCAGAGTTGCTGATGGTGAACGGGACACCTCGGGCTGACCCCAGCCTAACAAAGCCAACTACTAGTCACTGTCTGGGAGCCTTTTATCCCTTTCTTTTATTGGGGACCTTTCTGACCGGTCACGTTTTGTTGTCCGTCTTTTGACTGGCCACAAGGCCAAATATGGCCCCGCCGTCCCTCAATATGGCCGAGATTAATTTTTCAGCTCCGGCCATCTGTGCAGAGGGGGTAAAAAGTCAGTCAGCTAAAAGTCATAAATCTACAGTCCGAGCGTTTCAATAGATGCTGTGTGAAGGAGGGGGTGGGGGAGTGATAGATAGATAAATAGATAGATGGGTATTTTACATATATCTTGCATCCTATTTATTGGATTCTTATCGTTATTTTTTCTAAATATATCTCATATTAGTCATTTTCCCCATCAAGCAAATCTTCATTAGACTTATAATGAACATTTTTTTCTCCTTTAAATTATCCCATTACGTCTGACATAAACAACAAGAAGTGCCGCCTCTCATTGGCTGACCGCAGGGTCACGTGGCCCGCGCGGCCGTCCGTCTATTTGACAGCCGCAGGATGGCTTGATGCCAGAGGGGGAAAAAGAGACAGAGAGAGGGGAGAGAAAGAAAAATTAGTATTCTCCTACTAGTCTCGCTATAAATCAATCATGGAGTCCTACGTGGTGAGCTGTAAATATGCTGAGCCGCAGTTCCCGCCTTGTGAGGAAGATTACAGTAATTTTACTGACCAAGGGGGGTATTACAGCAACCCCCAGGACAGTGGTAGTTATGGAAGGGGTTACCAGTCAATGCAGCCCCCTCCGCCTCCATACACACCACAACAAACCGGCTATCAACATTCTGTGCAGGGGCATCACCGGGAGGATGGAGTGGACCAGTCGCAGCCTCAAAGTGAGCCCTTCCCCGGACACATACCGACAGATGCCTCTGGTAAGGAGAGGTTCTCGGTGGGTGACCTGCAGTGCCATGCCTGGATGACCTGTGCAAAACCCGCTCAGGTGCAGAGGAAAACGGCCTGCCAGGGCAAAGACAAGCCGCCTATTGTTGTCTACCCTTGGATGAAGAAAGTGCACATCGCTCAGGGTGAGATGGCCTGCAAGATTTGAATCTTTCTATCTCTGCTGCACGCTCTCTCCATTTAATATCTGCACCATTTCAGTCTGTCTCATTCCCTTGTTTCTCATTTTCTTATCTGCCAGACTCTCATTCCCCCTCTCACTCTTTCTCTGGCTTAGTTTTTTCTTTCATCCCTTCTTTCGCCTTCTTTCTCTCCCCTTCTCTCTCTCTCTCTCTCTCTCTCTCTAGTGTTTTGTCCATTTGTGAGCATCGTTTTTGTTGTCGAGTTATTTATGATCTTAGTGAGAGTCAGCGAGAATTACAACCCCTATAAAGTTTTATGGCTCTGCCACAGCTTTTGTGTGTGTGTGTGTGTGTGTGTGTGTGCGTGCGTGTGCATGCGTGTGCATGCGTGTGTGTGTGTGTGTGTGTGTGTGTGTGTGTGTGTGTGTGTGTGTGTGTGTGTGTGTGTGTGTGTGTGTGTGTGTGTGTAAGAACGATTGTGTGTCTCTGGTGTGCAACGCTGCGGGTGGACAAAAAAAAACTGTAATTTAAAAAGTAAAATCGTTTCTTGGGCCGTTTCCCAGTAAACCACAAATGAGGATCAACACCAAAAAAATGCACATAATAATTTAAATACGATTTTGTGGTGGTGATCTTTCATAGTAATTTAAATGTATAGTGTAATATATAGGCTGATGTTATACTAGCCTATTTCTAATATAGCGTATATTGAGAGTAAATGAAGAAAGAAGTCAAATTAAGTCTAAATAAATGAAATAATAAACTATTTGTCTCTCTCTCTGTGTTTCTCCTTTCTTTTATTTATTTTCTCCAGTTAATCCAAACCACACGGGTCCTGAACCAAAGCGTATGAGGACGGCCTACACGCGCCAGCAGGTTTTGGAGCTCGAGAAGGAATTCCACTTCAGTCGCTATCTCACGCGACGCCGCCGCGTGGAGGTGGCTCACACGCTCTGCCTGTCAGAGAGGCAGGTAAAGGTGTGGTTTCAGAACCGGCGCATGCGCTGGAAGAAGGACAACAAGCTGCCCAACACTAAAGGACGGAGCAAGAATAAGAAGACGACGGACGACAACAACAACAACAACAATAGCAGCAACAGCAGCAGTCCGAGTAACATCAAGGCAGTGATCGCTGTCTGAAAACTTGATGTAAGACGGCCGTGAGAAGCAGCCATGTTAGCACCTTCACATTCCAAAAAACTGATGTTGCAAAAATTGATCCAATGTGTACATGCAGGGGCGGATTTAAGAGTTGACAAGATCCTAGAGAGGCCAGAGCCAGGGCCAATATTTTTTTAAAAATGCTCAGAATATAATTTTACTACAAACATTAATATTAGTAGTACTGATTTATTTTGGTCCTTATCAACAATTTTCCAAAAACGTAACATAAATAAAAACAATAAGGAATTAGATCAACAGAAAAACAAGAATGAGTGTTTATATTGAATATGAATTATTACATCTTCAATTGCATTTCACTCTATAACACTGCCTCAACTCAAATGTTTCACTCTTAATCACAATTATATTAAGATCACTAACATTTAGTCAGCAGCTGGTTGAATTCACTGTTCAGAAAAAGTGACATTAACCAGATTTTATTTTTAAATGGGTTCTGAGCACCACAAGCCAGCTCCTAGCTCCACCCCTGGTGTAAGGAAGAGAATTAGGGCCACAAATGAAAAATTTACTTTATTCTGACGTCAAACTCAAATATTTTTTTAACATGTGGCCCTGATCCTGTTTCATAAAAGAGTCTGCAGTCCTGAAGCAATCCTAAACTGTTCATCCACCTATGTGTGTCAAAGTCTTCAATGTAGCCCATTATGTCTTATATTTGAACTCTTAGCCTTCTTTAAAGTATTCTACATATTTCTGTTATATATATATTTCTATATATATAGGCTATATATGGTTTACATCCAATTTTAGGCTTCACATTGAATTCATGAATGAATGTCTTTAAGGCTTACAGTTAGGTAAACGTCAAGGTTGTAGATGGTCTGACATCTCTGGTGAAATAGGGGAATTGTTTCATATTTATAAAGCCGATGTTTAAAATACGCAGAAAGCATGGTGCCTATTGCTTGCAGTCTTGCAAAACTCGTCCTGGAGAGATTGTGTCTTTTTTGTTGTTGGAGAAAACAGGGTTTTATTTCCACAGGGTAAACATTAAATACAGGGTTTTTTATAATAGCTACCTAATAGATGAGATAGCCTAACTTATGAATATGCACATTACCAAAATGTTGTTTCCACAAACTGGCGCTTAACAGGGAAAAAACAACGAACTTCCTATGATAAAAGAAACACCATGAAACACCAAATTGCTCGGTGGCTGACCTGCAGGATGGTTGGACAACGAATGTAGCTTTTGTTTTTTTGTACATACAGGAGCATCCAAAAACCAATGCATATTTAGCAGGATGAGTAGCCATATCGTGCAGTTTTTCTTATCTCCAAAAAGCGAATACGTGTTCAATATTTTAAAGGGAAAGTTATACATTTTTACGCACGGGGAAATAAATAAATAAATAATCGAAAATGTAAAACAGCCAAATTGGAGGTGCAGGAGTCTCTCTGACTGTAAATCCAACTTATTTTCTCAGGGTTACAGGGTTTTAGCGAACATGACGTTTGTTATTTTTATTCAGCACCAAGAGGTTAAAAATAATCCTCTCTGAAATATCATAATGTTGCTTTTTCACAGAATATGTTTTCGCTTTGAGTCCAGTTTAATATGCTATCGATTCATATTATAGCCTACGCCAGTACTTATTTTTATTTGTAGCTTATTATTTAGAAGCATATTTTATTATCTGTAGCAAGCATCATCTATGTTCTTTTGTACGTGTTCATATGTTGTTTTTTTGTTTGCTTTTTTTCTTCGAAAAAGTATGAAGAGCCCTTTGTGTGAGAATTTTATACGTGAAAATGTTTTGATAAAATACTAGATGATAATAAATAAAAATGTTTCAAAACTGAGAATATTTTTTCTCGTCTCTCTCTCTATCTCATACACACACACACACACACACACACACACACACACACACACACACACACACACACACACACACACACACACACACACACACACACACACACACACACACAGTGACCTTCCATGTTGGATGGTGAAAGGAGAGCAACTCCGAACATGATTCATGAATGAAAGACGAAATCATGAGCTTCATTTTCGGCTCAAGCAAATAACCAGCAAGTAATATTAATAAAAAACAATCTTCCTGCACTGCCGATGGAGCGGAGAGGAAGGACTTCTTAACACAAACTTTATATTTCATACCAGTGAGCAAACTGCTGTAAACGCTCTTTGTTAAAGTCATAATTTAACGGAGCGTCAAATCGCTTGTAGGGGAGCCAAGACAAATATCTGGTCCGTGATGTCTCAACTGAGACGCTGAGGATTGTCTCCCGTGGGGAGGAGTTCAAACGTGCTCCAAGCAGATACACGGTGATCCTGAACGTTTTTAATCATTACAGCGACAGTTTTCTTAAAGACACGTCTGAGTAAAGACCAGGTGTTGAGGCTGCAGCTTCAATGCTTTTGTGTCTTAAAATGAGTCAGGGATGCTTTAAAACACTCTGTAGGAAAACTGTTGTCACGTTAAATGGTTAACACGCTTTATACAGACGATATTTCAAGTACATGCACTGCAAACTGTTAAAACGTGACAGTAATATGAATAAATATCATATACAAAGTTGGTGTACGCCAAAAACGTCCACGTCCACATCCACGCGAGTTCAGTATTTTGTAATTTCTATGCGCCTTTTACGCATCGTTTACGCACAGTTTTTTTTCGGGGGGCACAGGATTCTTTTGATGAACACCGACTTCTTTCTGTGTGTATGTGTGTGTGCCTATGTATGTGTGGTGGGATGTAAGGGAAATGAGCGCCGAGAGCTCCTTTAATTGGTGGCTTCCGGTCGAGACGTGGTTAAACGTGCAAAGAGGGCACCAAGGAGCTGACATAGAGCAACCTGGATCAGCTACCAAAATGCTTGAGATCCAACACAAAGCTGATCAGCCAGGCTAAAAAAAAAAAATCAAAATATTTATATCTCTATGGCTCTGCATGTCTGCAATTTAAGACAGGAGCCAAAAGTGAACTAAGGGATACTTTGCTCTGCTGTGGGAAATGGAGTAAAGCAATCAACGGCACATTGTAAATCTGGTAACTATGACACATCCCATTCTGTGCAGGCTGTACACTTGGTTGATAATATATTTAAATATAACCTGTTTTGAAGGGAAACAGCAATATATCCTTTTCATGAAAGCAATATAAACAATACGTTTATTGCCCGTTCTATTACATTAAGAAACATCTGTAAAACATCCCGTGGTGCGTGAATGTGTATGCTCTGCGTAGAAATGGTGCATATTTATTCTTTGTCTGGTGTCTACCTCTCTCACCAACCTGTTTTTGCAGCATCACTCTGGCTGCGATGAAGCAGGGACGCCCCCGTCTGGTGTCACTGAGTGTTGCAGCCTGGAAGACAAAATACAGCAAGATCATGTTGTAAGAAACTGAACTTCATTTTCAGGCAAGGATCAGATCAGTTTGAAATGTAGTCAGGGAAACAAACTATGATAACAAGATAACTTTGACTGAACACTAACGAATCACTGCCTTTATTACAAGACATGTTGTATGTGTTTAATTTCTATAATACAGAGGTTGTCAACCTTTTTTGGGGGGTCAGCGCCCCCCTATCTATTATCCAAGTCCCTTACAGCCCCCTATCAATTACAATGTAGGCTAATTGTCTCTCTGAATATTAAGGTTAAGAATTATTTTGTGTTATATCAGAACAAACCCATGTCATTGGATGCCAACTAACAGATTTGATTTAACTGGACAGTTGTACTATCATCATGACTTTCACATGCAGGGAGAAAAAAAAAAATCCACATGAACAGAAATATTTGAGTGTTAAACAAATTCAACAGTTAGAAATTTGACAGTCAAGCTTTAATTAGGTCTCGTTATTGATCATGAACAGCATCCGATCAGAAAACATTCATTTGGTGCCAAATAAGAAAAATCCTTTAAAATTGCTCCAACAGAAAACAAGAGCAGCCGACTAAGGGAAAGTCTGAGGCTACAGGAAGAAAGCAGGAGGATGTATCCATAGCTAAGGTGTTCAGTACAATACTGGTAATGGTCTGCGCCATATTGCTGATATGATATGATTTGATTATTGCTTATTAATGTCTGACTACTTTGACTTTTGTTCCAGGTTTTTCTTCCAAAGTTCAGAGCAGCTTTTCTGTGACAACATTTCCTTAAAAAACACTTCAGGTTTGAAGAGGAATACAGATCATTTTGACTGTTTGTGAATAAATCTGCTGTGAATTACATGTTTGTTCTTCTGTTTGGTTTCCTGCTTAAAGCCGTTGATTAAATTTCACCTTCAATGATGAGCTTGATTTTTTATTATTTTCAGCATCTAAAAAAGGTAAAGTTACAAACAGTTTTCATCATGTTTGAGTCTGAAGGGGTTTAACTGTTCTGAAAACAGAGATAATATTTATAGTGATGTGTTATGTTGCTTACTCTTTTCAGTTCTTTTTCATTCCTGGAACTGGCGTTGCTTGAATTATTACTTAAACAACAACGTTAGATTTTAAATGTGACAAAATATCATAGCTTACAGCAGGAACAGCAATGTTTCAATAGTGACTGTATAACTGCAAATAATATGTCACTTGAGGGAAATAAATGTCAGTAAAATAAATGACATTAAAATACTGAGTGAAGTTTAGAAAGAATGAAGAAAAGAACATCAGTCAGTATATTCCTCCCTCTGATTCTTTGAGGGGAGGGCTGGTTTCAGTCAGTAGCTAAGTTTACAGGAATTCACCAAATTTGAACACACATTATGCTACAAACTAAGTGTGACCTACTCAACTGGAGGGTGCAGCACTACTAACTACATCTTAACATGGATCCACCCAAGAATAGCTTCTGTACAGAGGTCAACACACAGATACATGTAAAGAAAGTTAGACAGAGACTTGGCTTCAATTGTATAAACATTTATTAAAAACCATGAATAGAAATATTGCAGTAAAACCAGAGGACTACTTTATTGGAACAATAATAATAATAAAAGAGTGATAACAGAAAAAAGAGGTATTCAGATATTAAATTGGTTAACACAGGGGTATCCTAAAATGTCACGCTGGTTCTGGGCAAGATACCACTAGAAAAAGATACCATTAACAAGACATGCTGACTGCTGCAGGTCTTTATCACACACACACACACACACACACACACACACACACACACACACACACACACACACACACACACACACACACACACACACACACACACACACACACACACACACACACACACACACACACACACACACACACACACACACACACACACACACACACACACACACACACACACACACACACACACAAAGACCATGAGAGACACAATGGCACTAAATAAAATGAGTCAAAGAAAACAAAGGACAAAACAGGATGTAAGTGAAACAGTACCTATGCTGAAAATGAAGGGAAGAAAAATTATTTATATGAATAAAAACATACATCAAATTTCCTGAAGTGACCTTCCACAGCCTACTTAAATGTATCACACCTCTACTATGGTGACACCTGCCAAATATGGTGCAGCTAAAATGCCCCACCCCACCACTGAATCACTACATTATAAGGAAACTTGTCTTTTTTTTATTTTTAAATAAAGCTCAATACAAAAATAATTTGGGAAATAAAGCAATTTAAAGTGCCCCCCTCTACAGGTGGCATCTACCCCCTCCTCCACAACTCCGGATGCTCAATCAATACTGGGTTTACCTGTACCTGTCATTTACCATTGGCACAATTCATACAAAGATAAAAACTAGCAATTTAACACAAAGTAGGATAGCACACTTCACACACCTCAAACAGGAATCCAAAATCCCCTGTCTGTAGTTTGAAAGCAGTTGTGGAAACTCTGTAGCAACTTCAGAAAACTACAAATACACGACTTCCTCTGTACGTGTTTCCCGCGAAATATCCTTATCCTTGAAAGTGACAACTAAGCAGAAGGGAGGAAGTGACGTATGGCCGTGACCAGCCAGGTGAAAGTGGTATACCTGCTCAGGAGGCGTTCAGGTACAGTGCTAACCGTAGGTGACCCCGCTCCTCAAAGCCCTCAGAGCCCTAAACACAGATCTGGATAAAACATATGTGTATATAATGGAGATACAAAGTCATTATTTATAGATACTAAGTCATTATTTAGAGATATTAAGTCATTATTTAGAGATATCAAGTCATTATTTAGAGATACTAAGTCATTATTTAGAGATATTAAGTCATTATTTAGAGATACTAAGTCATTATTTTGAGATATTAAGTCATTATTTTGAGATAAAAAGTCATTATTTAGAGATACTAAGTCATTATTTTGAGATAATAAGTCATTATTTTGAGATACTAAGTCATTTTTCTGAGATATTAAGTCATTATTTTGTGATAGTATCTCATTATTTTGACTTACAGGATCTTTTTTTCATCACATTGTTGGAAAAGGGTTTCGATAGACTTTGACAGCGTTGTAAAAAAAGAAAGAAAGAAAAAACAACATTGTGAAAATGTGCATTTAAATGCAGGAATAAAACTATGATTAAAAACAGACATAGCTACCCAAACGCACCCAAACACACATGAGTGCCCCTTTTAAAAAATCTTGCTTCCAGGTTCTCCTGGAAGTTTTCTGAACGCCCGCTAGAGGGCGGTACTGCCCCACTTGATGAACACTATTGTAACATTAGGCTATTAATATTTAGTTGAAGGCTTCATATGTTAATGGATATTTCATTTGTTATGCTTTAACAGCTGCTTTATTATCTTTACAATGTTGTTTCTATTTAATAACGAATTGTTCTTGCCACAATATTATTTTCATTTCTGTACAGCACTTAGAATTACCCTGGGTATGAAATGTGCTTTATACATAAAGCAGAGGGGCAGTAAAGTAATTTAAATGCAAATAAACCAGAATACACACTAATGTTTATAAATGTGTGGAGCTCTTGAGAGAAAGCTTATTCAAAATTATGATAAAAGCTCTGACATCGTGTTGTATTGGGATGCATTATGGTGCATCCCAATTATTATTATGTCCACCCTCAGGATATACTACTGTGACCACAACACATACTCAAGAAAAAAGCCACATTAGACCTACATATGATACAGTATATGTGTGTGTGTGTGTGTGTGTGTGTGTGTGTGTGTGTGTGTGTGTGTGTGTGTGTGTGTGTGTGTGTGTGTGTGTGTGGCTCATCCAAATAAAAAGGTAATTAACAGTGAGAGCTTCATTTCCTGGGAAGATGATGAGGGGTGGGGAGGGGTGAAATATGCAGACACAGTAAGAATGAAAGAATACTGTTTTGGGTGTAACACACACACACACACACACACACACACACACACACACACACACACGCACGCACACACACACACACACACACACACACACACACACACACACACACACACACACACACACACAATAAATAAGCCACATTAGACCTCCAGACTCATCCAAATAAAATTATATAAAATACTAATACAAAGGTCAACAGTAGGAGGTAACAGTGAACGCCTCATCTCCTGGGAAAATTATGACACGGTGAGAATGAGATAATACTGTTTACTGTTTTGAGTGTACACACACACACACACACACACACACACACACACACACACACACACACACACACACACACACACACACACACACACACACACACACACACACACACACACTGTTTAGCACAGTTGCAGTTTCCAGCGTTATTACGGAGAGCGGAACCAAAGTGATTGGAGACACATTTTCTCTACGGGACTTAAATCGCTGGCGGACCAGTCGGTGACAGCAGAACAAGCACTTGCCCTTAAACTTGCATGTAGCTAAATCATCAGGTCATCTAAAAAAAACCATTTAATTAAACATAAAGGACATAAAAACAACAGCACCATGTCTCTTGCTGCAGACGCCTTCGTGTCGCAGATCTCGGGTGAGTCACAACGTGTCGACATTAAACCAGCTGCTGTTGTTGTGTTATTGAGCTAGCTGCAGCCTGCTAACCTCTAGTGATGATATGGAGCTGTTTTATATTATTAATTAATTACAAAGCAGAGAGCATTGTAGTAATCTGTTCATCTATAACAAGCAACGACGTCTGTCCTCGTTCCCTTTATGTGTTTTTACTTCTGCAGAGTGAATTTATGTCTGTGCATGAATTTAATGTTTAGCCAAAAAAATGGTAAGATTATTATCTTCTGCTCCAAAAAGGAAAAGACAGAATAAAACCATCCGTGTTGTGTGGTTAATTACTGCACCACCTGATCCTCTTGCACTGGTACACTCTTATTAAGCAAATATTTTGCAAAACCTATGCTCATTAATGCTTGTTCCAGTTCAATCCTTGACACTATATTATTTAAATTCTCTATATTTGCATCTGTCTCTATGTATTTTAACCGTCCTGTTGTCCTCAGGTCAATTTTGACAGGTGTAAACTCAAAAATGAGCTATTATTTCATTTAAATTAGGCTTATTAACCATCATTTCCATAAATGTGTAACACCTGTGGTGATAAATTGGATTGAAGCTGACTAAAAAGGTTTAACACAGAAATTGGGTGATCATTTATACCTTTTATATGCTTTATAACTAAACAGGGTCAGTTTTGCTTTTACCAGTTCAACCTTTCACACTAGATTATTTACATTCTCTATATTTTAATCTCTCTATTTATTTTAAACCTTAATTTAAAATTGTTTTCTGTGAATTTATGCAACATTTTCACCCAGTCAGGGAAACTTAGGTTCATTTCTTCATAGATAGCATTTGATACTGAAAAGTATAAATGAAAATGTGCTGAGATGACAATAAAGAGCCTTGAATAATTGATCTTTTAAACTTATACACACACTGAGCACTTACCTAATGCAATCCAATTCAACAGCTCTGCCATACATTACACCTTTCCAGTTTTTGATACCAACATAATAAAGTTACTTCAAAGGAGATGCGGCTGTTGATTTTAAGGAAACACTGGTGGAATATTTTAAAGACTTTCACGCTCTTTACATTGTTAACTTGCTCTTGATATTTGGGAAGTGTTAAATTCACACCAGCAAGTTCTCAAACCAAAGATCTGCGTATAGCTCCCAGTGTATTTAAAGACCTCCGCGTATTCAGTGTATTTAAAGCCACTTTCAGTATATATTTAGACACCTCGATATCTATATTTGAAAAACTGTCCTAAACCCTCCAGCACCACCTTTATTTTTAAATGTTACTTTTTTTTTGTTGAATCTGCATTAGATAGCTTTTATCCTGTATATCTTCACACCGTTATTGCAAATGTTGTATTGTCAGTTAAAAAAATATGTTATGTGTAGGACTGTTGTAATATAACTCCCAGCCGTCAGTGGCAGAACTTAAGAAGAAAAATCTATTTGACAAGAGAAGAAAGTTTGTGCCATCTTGGATTTCACATGATTTGCATAGAGTTGAATGAAAATTTACTTTCACTCCTCCGGCATAAATCATGTTTTTGTCACTTTATTCACAAGCAGCATTAATAAGAAACCCTGTGAATTGTTGTTGAAAGTCTTTGCATTTTCAACATTCATCCAGTTAGCAGCTTTATTAACAGTGAATGGCTGAAATATGCTTTGCTAAACAGGGATATAGTGTCTGTGCTACTATGGGGAGGTGTGTCTGTTAGCACACAGTTAGATTTGAATTAATATTTCAATGATTTATTAGTGCAGGTATTGCAGAGTTACATAGAATAATGTTAACTGTTAAACTCAGAAGCAACACAACAGTTCGTTAAACCAATTTATCACCTTGACATTATGTGTGTGTGTGTGTGTGTGTGTGTGTGTCTGCATGTCTCTTTATAACATGGACAGCTGCAGAGCCTTGGCCTGAAAATGCAACCTTGTACCAGCCGCTGAAGGGTAAGTCTGCGTTTGAACAAAATGAATCGACATCACAGAGACGTGGATGTTTGGATGTTGATTTTAATTACTTTCATTAATGTGTTGTTGTTGTTTTAACAGAGGACCAAATTCTGCTGTCAGACTGTGCCTCCTCTCTTGCAGTTCAGGTGAAGTTCTATAAACATATCACAGTATGAGTGTTGGCATGTTTTGTATATTCATTTCTGCATGCATGATACTTCTCTTACTTCTCTTACTCCTCTTGGAAACTGATTAACTTCTCAGTTAATTGTTTTGGCATTAATTGTCTGTGTCCTGTGTCTCCTGTGCAGGCGTACCTCAGGATGTGTGGTCTGCCAGTGCAGGTGGTGTGCAGAGCAAATGCTGAATACATGTCTCCGTCTGGTTAGTACACATCGCTGCAGAGTTCAATCAATCAATCTTTATTTATATAGCGCCAAATCACAACTAAAGTTATCTCGAGGCACTTTTCACATAGAGCAGGTCTAGACTGTACTCTTTAATTAAATTTGAAGAGACCCAACATTCCGCCATAAGCAAGTACTTAGCTACAGTGGTGAGGAAAAACTCCCCTTTTAATGGGAAGAAACATCAAGCAGAACAAGGCTCTAGGTGGGCGGCTATCTGCCTTGACTGGTTGGGGTTAGTTGTATCTTTAAATCCAGAGTTGGGATGTTTTTAGTCCCAGTATTTTGTATTTACATATAACCAGATTGTGTTTAGATCCAGTTGAAATAGATGTTATCTTTGTACTGAAGTTTATTTTTGTGCATCTCATGACGGGCTCTGATATCACTGTCTCTACATTGTGTTGTGTTAAAAACTTGTCAGCCATTCAGCCTGTTTGTTATGGAAAATTCTGTGTCTTGTAACTTCTATGCATTTCTCAATATTATACCCAAAGCTAAAATTGACACTGTTAACTTCCTTATTTCTTGGCTTAATAAAACTTGAGGATCTTCTCACCACTGAGCTCTTTGTCTTTTGGGTTGTGCAGTTACAGATGTTGTGCTTGCTATTCAAAAGTGACTGTAATGATGCTAATTGGTGTGCTTCTCTCACTTAATGTTTCTCTCTGTAGGTAAAATTCCCTTCATCCACGTAGGAAACCAGGTGGTGTCAGAACTGGGGCCGATAGTGCAATTCACCAAAGCTAAAGTGAGTAGCACAAACACTGACCCTGAAGTTGTTACTAAATATATCACATCTGCCTATTCTTCTGACTTATTTAAAGAAACGCTCTAATGTAGATGTCATTCTCTAGAGATATTGCTCATTTTGGTAATTCCCTTGTGGTCTGTCAGTGTGTATAATTTCATCTCTCTGTGTGTTTTTGGGGTTTTAAGGGTCATTCTTTGAGCGACGGCTTAGATGATGTTCAAAGAGCTGAAATGAAAGCGTACATGGAGTTGGTCAACAACATGCTGCTTACTGCTGAGGTACACACACACACATAGCTGAAACAATATACTGGTAATTGTAGCTTCAATGCAGTTACAGACCATTATCAGTATTTCCAGTAATGTAATATCAGCTTTCTTTTCTTCTCTCCACAGCTGTACATTCAGTGGTGCGATGACGCTACAGCCACTGAGGTGTGTCTTCTGTTTGCGCTTAGATATCTAATCATAGATTTAGCAGCGATTTTATTCATTCCTACTTCAACTGTGCCAGTTTAATTATTTGTCTTTGTTTTCTTTAGATTTCTCGTCCCAGATACAGCAATCCGTACTCGTGGCCCCTCAGCAACATACTTGCCTATCAGAAACAGTGGGAGGTCCGCAGGAAGATGAATGCCATCGGCTGGGGAGGAAAAAATCTTGAGCAGGTCGGCAACCACCTGGCATCACATGCCTGCTGAATATCTCATAATGATTTTTTATTGATTTTTTTTTTTATACACTAAGATGAATTTTTTTTACAATTATCTTTTCAGTGTTATTCCTTATTTAATTTGTTGTCTCCCAAACTCTTTGCAGTCCCATAAAACCCTCATAAACGTTAACAAAAGCATGATTATTGTCACTTTTTCTTCTCTCTTAGGTCTATGAGGATGTGAGTCAGTGCTGTCAGGCTCTGTCTCAAAGGCTGGGAACACAACCGTACTTCTTTAATAAACAGTATGTATCCCTTGTGTGTGTCTGTTTGTGTGTGTGTGTGTGTGTGTTTGACTGAAGACTGTGTGTCTTGTTTGTCTGTCATAGCAGCTGAAAGATAAAACATCAGTAAGAAGGCAGAGTGAGAGGTGGTACTTCAGATTAATGCAGAACCTGTCAGATTATGTTCTGCAGCTGATCTCACAGGAGTGTAAACCAGAAGTAAAAAAAATATGTAGAGGCCTTGACTGTGTTTTCTTTAGTGCCACCTTGTGGTGTAATGCTGTAATGACACCCTTAACTCATGTCTGAAGGTGAACCAGAACCTCTCTGTACATCAACAACTTTTAGAAAATGCTAATGAGTCCAACCACATGTACTATATATTCATGTTATGGCTTCTTCTAACCCTTCAGTTCAGATTTCTCATTTAAAACAGTGAAAAAAGTGGAAGAAATAATTTGTAGGGGTAAGAAAGTTTCTCTGTGTAAGCTGAGATGCAATGGTCCATCACTGGTACAGGTTTTAACTGTAGATGATCCATACAATTAAGAACTGTCCTGTGTTTGTTGTAGGCCTACAGAGTTGGACGCGTTAGTGTTCGGTCACCTCTTCACCATACTGACCACCAGGCTGACCAGTGCTGAGCTGGCCGAGAGGATCAAGAGTAACAGCAACCTGCTGTCCTTCTGCAGGCGCATCGAACAGACCTACTTTGAAGACAAGAGCTCCTGAAAGACCCAAAACAACCCGACTGTCTCTCTGTATCATCTCATCCTTGTACATTCTGCTCTTTCTTCTTTCATTCCCATGTTATTATTAAACAGAAGTTAAAAACTATTACCTGTTCATATCCACAAACTTGCCCGTTAATTAGACGTGCGTTACTCTTTTGCTTCCTGCTTGTACATTGTTGCATGCTGTAGCTAGAAGCCCACTATCTTTGTTAATTACAAGTATGGATAGCACCAAACTACACACGACCACAACACAGATTGTTCTTAAAAGTATTACGACACATGTATATGAAAAGCTGTCTAAGAGAATAACTTGTGACATTTAGAGCACACGACACATGCGCTATTCAAATCTAGTCTGCATTTCAGTTAAACTGTTTCCACAATCCTCAAGATGAATCTTCAACAGACCATGGAGCCTTTACAGGTCCAACATTATGGGAGTTAAGTAAAAATGTTAATATAATAATTTAACTCTGAGTGGACCCTAAAAAGATGGCTGCTTCCCAGCATAGAGACAAAGACTTTTTTATAGCACTTATAATTTTTCCATTGTTTGCACCTTGTCTCACAAGAATACTCTGCTCTGATGTGTCAGAGTGCATTTACCAACACCCACAGTCTCACCACGGATAGGTTGGGGATGGTTTTACAGCTGTGTGACAGGGCTGCCTTTCAGAAGTCAGGACTCCATTCGAGACGGGTCCGAGGTCAAACTGGTGAATTTTTTTCTTCCTTCCGTTAACTTGTGAAGCTTGTCAGAAATGTGAATCAGAGTTGTCATTGTGTTAAAATCCAGAGCTTGCTGTTCTGCTGTATAAAAAAACAAAAACACGTGAACATAATGATGAGGAGGATGTGATTTATTCCTTGGTTTTTCAACCTTTTTTTTTTCAATGCGTGAATGGAAAGTGCCTATCAAATAAAAGTCATTGCATTTAACATGAAAATTCAATCTTTGGTGTTATTTCATGTTTAGATGGTGAAAAATCATGCCACCATTTTTAACAACTATAAAATGTCACCCAACAAAGGATCACTCTGGTTTTTACTTATTTGTATATGTAACATAATTTATCGCTAAATAATATTTGAAGTATACAGTTGCCATCATCCCAAGCTTCAACAACAAGGAACGCACACTGATTCATTTCTATACATCATCACTGAAAGGTTGCTGAAGTATCCAGTGATGTGCTTAAAACATTCACCAAATGCTGCAAAACAAATGACAACAAACAAACAAAAAAAGAGGTTAATTAAGTAAAGAGCAGCACAACTTCAGTCTATGAAGAAATCCCTTGAATCTATTTTTGGATGTTTCTGACACTTGGCCGTATGCGTTTCTGCCTGCAGGTCTCAGACACGATCATTGTCTGATCACCTCTGATTGCCCTCCAGTTAAGCAGTTTGTGTCTGTCTTCCAGGTTTCCTGTGAGGTCAGAGTTTGACCTTTCAGTTTGCAGGAGCTGTGACATCATGAGTGATGAGCTACGACGGTCCAATGCTGCACAGTTAGAGGTCATCAGCCAGACAGCAGATGCACAGACAGAGAGAAATAAACAGAAAGACAGAAATTAACATCTTACTGAAGATATCCGGTCAAGTCCACAGCAATTTGTGGATTTCAAAACCACAGGATCTCAGACCACCAGTGCCCGGAAACCCCTGGGGTCATGTGTTGACACGCTTATAATTCTGAGTTTGATCTCTCAATGTCTAAAACATGCGTTTATCAATAAACAACACATTCAAAGTATCTATTTGATTAATTGTGTATTTGGAGCAGTACAACTACAATGAGTTTTGGTGTTAGTCCTTAACAGTGAAGCACCAATAGCTTCTTTTTAGAGTAAATGGTAAATGGACCATACTTATATAGGGCCTTTCTAGACTTTAGACCATGCAAAGCGCTCAACATTCACCCATTGACACACACATTCATACACTGATGATACAGCCATTGGGAGCAGTTTGGGGTTCAGTATCTTGTGGACTGGAGGAGACAGGAATCAAACCACTGATCTTCTAATTATGAGCCTCTAATTTACACTGATGATGAACAATCAGAAAAAATCCACCACAGAAGAATGTCTTCATCCACAATAAGCCAAAAGGCAATGAGACTATTAGGCATGATGTGTTATGAAAAAGGGAAGAGGACTTTGGACCAATAAGTCATGGCTGCAAACATTCCTGCAATGCACTGAGCACATTCACATTAAAGACAGTATATGTACTAACATTGTAAGACATCATGAATGTACATTATGCCAAAGGGAAGGAGTCATAATGGGTCCTCACAGAAATATTGTTGATAGATAGTGAAGTTTTAATACCTCATCTTTTTCCAATGTGCAGCTATCACAACAGACATGATTTGAACCGAAGGTAAAACGATGTAAAGATGTCTGTTTACAACATCAGTGGAAGAATGTTGCAGGACACCAGGATAGCAGTCAGTCTGAACAGAGTTCCCCAGTGACCTTTGAATATGCCCCCTTGCAAGAAGAAAACACTGGAAGAAGGGAAGTGTGTGTGCAGAAGGGAATGTTATCTTTGCCTTGTAACTAAAACATTGTCTCCAATTCCAGCAGCAGTGTTCTTGGTGCTCCTTCCAAAACTTTTGTATTAATAAACCTTATTAAACTTTGATCAAGGCTGGATTACCAAGTGGGGAACTGGGGACTGGAGCCCCAAGGCTTCAGGTTAGACATTTACATTTACATTAGTCATTTGGCAGACACTTTAATCCAAAGAGATTTACAAGCATTAGAAGACAGTGACTCAAAAGAGATGTGGTACAAATTCTCAAGTAGCTGACAAGGAACTGCAATAAGATAAAATGTATCGACTTAATTAAAGTAAGAAACAATTGGTCTTGTGGCAATATGTAACAGTTGGTTTGTGGGACATTATAAACTGAGATTATTGGAGTCTTTTATGGCATTTCCTGCATTATAACCTAATCTTGAGGCAATATGTTTCAGAGGGATGCTGAATTCAAATCTACATGTATTATCTCAGTACATGTTGTGCTTATATGGTGCATTTTACAAAATACATTTTTTTCTTGTAATATTTGGGTTGTGGGCCACCAGTAATTTAGTAGCTTAATCTGGATTTTAATAAATTATTGGTTTTTTTTTTAGAAGTTTTGTTACATGTGTTCATATTGTCTCAATAACTTTTATCTGTGCGTGAGATCCACAGCTTGTAATGACATACTTTTTCCAGAAGGGGGCAGCATGAGGCTAGAAAAGGCTCTGAGAAAAGGATCCTCCTGCTGTTGAGCCTTGACAATTTACTGAAGCCAAAATTGTATGAGAATATATTCATAAAACTGGGAAAAAAAATACACGATGAACACAGGACACATTGTTTGAGACCTAGACTGTATACATTTCATATTCAGAGTGTAATCTGCTGCTGTCGGTGTACTTTTACAGAAAAAAAACACCTATCAGCTTAGTTCATTGCTCTTTCATTCTTTAAATTCCACCTATTGTATGAGCAAATTTATTTGTAGTTATATTGACATTTATCCCATTACGCAGCATGTAGCACAGCTGGTTGCACTTGTTATCATACAGTCTCTTGATGCATGAGCAATGTTGCAACAAAATGCAGAAATAAAAACATTTAGGAATTTGAATGGGTGGAGGTGTAGACTGAATGCATTCAGGTTTTTTTCTTCTTCAGTTATTCTGCTGTGCATTTTAGGTAGTGAATGCTGCCAGAAACATGGTTTTCATTACTGCTGTAAATGCAATACATTGTGTCAATTTTACAGTTCAGTCTTTACTGTTACAGAGAAAATGAGACATCAATCATAATCATATAACATTCATTTTCCCTTTCCAGCACAAAATATTACAATAAATTACCATCAAATACCAGCAAAATGCCATTTACAGCTATGAATTCTGACAGAGATTTAGGCTTGGGTTCAGTGTTCAGAGTCCATAAAAGGTCTTCATAAAGATACATGTGTTGATTAATGTGCGTGTGAGAGAAAGCGAGTGAGTGAACGAGGAGTGAAGGTTTTATTAAAATATATAAAAAGAAGAGTCTTAGTGATGTGTGCTGTGATATGCAATGTCAGATTAGACAATATGACTAGGGGCTGATAATTACACAGCTTAATTATCAGAGTGAGTCATGATACATAATCTGGATTTTCTTAGAGAGAGAGAGAGAGAGAGAGAGAGAGAGAGAGAGAGAGAGAGAGAGAGAGAGAGAGAGAGAGAGAGAGAGAGAGAGAGAGAGAGAGAGAGAGAGAGAGAGAGAGAGAAAGAGAGAGAGAGAGAGAGAGAGAGAGAGAGAGAGCAAGAGCAGATTGTTTTCCATGTATCTGGTATGTGAGCTGGTTCACGTATGTCTGAGCATATGGTGTATCGTTTTTAATTTGATAAAACCAATGCAATAAGTCTTCTCTAAAGCAGTGACCCAGTATATCCCTTTAATCTCATTCACATAAACAGGATCAGCATGACTTCTAAGGTGTCAGAGCACTGGGACAGTTTTACAGATTTGGACACTGCAGGGCTGAGAGTGATCTGAGAGCCTATGGGACTGTGTGTAAACTATGCACGCACACATATATTTTTGTGGATATTTTTTAAAATACATGACAGAATCATCCCACCCTAGAAAAAAACATTTTAATCGAGGTTGAACGGCTGACTTTGCACAATATGACATGGCACAATCCCTTACATTGACTGTGATTTACCACCACTGTGCCAAGGCTTGGTGCCATGGCTGCTTTGCAGGAAACCCTGCCCTCCTCTACTTCATATGGCACATTCATGGCAAGAAACCAAAAACTATTTGCAGGCAGCTTTTTTTTTAGTGAACAAAGCCAAATTAGCACCCTCATTGAAGGTTTTCGAATAGCCGCTAAATGCTCAGTTGCTTTACTCAGTTAAGACAAAGAAATTAATTCAGTTTATATACTACTGACATTGGGGATTTTGAGAAATCTAAAGCCAAATGCAATTGCAATAGTAAAATGTATGTCTTCACTAGAATAATTAGAGCATTAATTGTTTGTTCAAACACTTAAAATGAACCATCTTTATGTTTTCCTGAAAAGCAATGTCCTGCGGTTGTGTGAAAAATGTACTAACAGCAAGTGTAGCCTTCTGTCATTATAGTGATGCAAACATCTCTTAAATGTGTTCAGACTGAATGTAAAGCAAGATATAGTTTTTTGTATATGAAGTTAATGCAAATTAATGGGTGAATTTCTTTGTGTAATTTCTTTGAAAGGCTCAAACTGAAACATGCTTCTTTGATGGTATCTAGCAGGAGCCAAACCCAAAAAACACTCCAGCTGTTGAATTTGTGTGAATGAATATAGGAAGGCAAACATTCACTTTTAACCTTTAACCAGAATACATCTTTTGGCTTGTGTCAATAAAACATATGCTATCTACACAAAATAATGAAATTCAGGCCTAATCTTCCATAAACAGTCAGTGTAGATTTCTTTTCGTCTTCTTGGTTAACCTCAGCCATTACCTGCGTCGAGGCAGCTGGATTCATGAGATCATGACATCACAAAATCACATGAGAATCCATCTTGTTAGGCTTCAAGTTATTCGCTCAGCATCCTCTAAGGTTTCTTTTGCGAGTCCAGCTGCCTCGCAAAGTAAGATGGAGATAGATGGTGATATACAGATGTTTCATTCAATCACCAACCACGTATTTTTTTGAAAGTGCCTGGGCTCTTTTCCAAACAGTTTCCAAGGACGATGTCTCAGATGATTCTGTGTAGCAAACCATCTGGTGCGTCGGGCTATCTGAGCTACACAGGTAAATAAAATTGCTGCCTGTGCTGTCTCGCTTAAAGCAGAAAGATTTGTGTCTTCATGAGCTTTTACAAACCTATAGTTTGTCTGCTCTTGTCTGAATTGGTGGATGAGTTGGTAAACTTGTTTTCCAGATGGTTCAGTTTCTTATCATGCAAAAAAAAAATCCAACTGAACCAAAATACATCACAAACTAATCGCATTAGTACTTCCACTCTGCTCATTGGTCAGATGTATCTGGGACATGATCAAGAGCATAAACAAAGGAAGGAAGTCTTGAAATGTCAAGAATGCAATCTACTTTGTTGTGCTAGTCCAGGTTGGATTTTGATTCATTTTCCAGCTAGCTCAAATATGCAGAGTAGCAGTTGAGTTGGATGAAAGTCAAATCTAGTTCTTCCTCAAAGGGTCTTGGTGCGGTTGTTGTGTTCGGATCTGCCTGACTGCATAGTACCAATGAAGAAAATGATTCACATTTTTAAGTCTGATTTGAAAACATCCTAAGAAAAAAGTCTGTTGACTAAGAAGTAAGCAAGAGGAATTGGAAAGGGGAAGAGGCTATACTGTGTAGCTCGGAGCAGATGAGATGTTTGCCTAAAGTCCTCATCATCAGAGCAGAGGTGGGGCAGCTCAAGGCACACGAGGCTCCCACCTACAGTATGTCAATACATGTGTGGTCTGCTTTCATGTCTATGTAAGCACCTCTACCTGTGGGCTTGAGCTTCCTGAACAATCTGCACATGTCAGTCTTCATCATGTGTGAAGGTGATCGTGAATGTAGTTGCTCTAAGAGTAGGAAGGAGTGTTTTTGTTGTGTTGAGGTGATGTAGATTTAAGTGGAATAAAGAGATTAGCTGTGTGTTGATAATCCTCTCCTCTTCTCACAGTCCGTCCCCTCACACACACACACCAAACACACGTTTTACGACTTCCCTCCTTCATGATTTTCACGTCTTGTCTAATTGACCGTGCTGTTTCTTTTTTCCTTTCAGCCTCATCCTTCACAGTTTATGCTGGTAAACTTGCTTTGCTGCAGCAGACTTTACGTAGGAGAAAAAACACAATATGTCTAATTTGTCTCAGGAAAGGTTGCAGTTTACTCTGATAGGCTTAAACATTTCAAGATTTCAGACTCACATATTCTACTATTTTGCTTACTGTATAATAAATCACAGTTTTACTTGGCTACAAATCAGTTAACGTATTACTTTCCCCTCATCCTGCTTAATATACATTATTATGACAACCCAGTGGGTCGAGTAAGGTGGAGGAAGGGCTCATATTAATGTGTTGAGAGGGAGAGAGAGAGAGAAAGAGAGGGTGAGAGAGAGAGAGAGAGAGAGAGAGAGAGAGAGAGAGAGAGAGAGAGAGAGAGAGAGAGAGAGAGAGAGAGAGAGAGAGAGAGAGAGAGAGAGAGAGTAGGGTACATGTGTTGATGTTTATATACATTTTTCTTTCATAATGGGATTGAAAGCCAATCCAGGCAGCACGTGCCAACTCTCCCTTACAAGAACATAAATATGCGTGTGGAAATTAGGGACATACATCATGTTGGGTCTGAGCCCAGGGACTGTGTTGGAAATCTTCCATAATAGCTCAAGGGCTTCATTCCAAGAGACTTGAAACAAAATGTTATGCGAATATTTTTCTGCCAATGTTTTGAAAAAAACTATAATGTTACTGTTTTGTAAGCTGTTTAAAATAAAAATAAAAACCTTCAGTGATTTATGATGATTTTTGTGGTCAAGACATCAATCAATTTGTTTGTTTCACTGGAGAATCTTGGTGTCATTTAGAGTCACTATGGCCCATTAACGTCTGTCTGTGTCTAGTTTACAATACAATCAGTAACTGAGCTGAGTCTTGCATGTAAACTGAGATGAAAGCAGTGGATTGAGCCAAATTGTGTCAAAAAATATGACTGTTTATAAGATGCTTCATAAAAGGAAGGATAGCGGAGAAGTGGATTATGCTATATTAGTGGTTTTGATAATGACTCCATCATGAAAAATGGAGTCCATTGTAAACAATGTGTCCCTAAAAATGCCCCAAATTTCAGTCAAATCGTTCTAGTTCTCAGAAAACAATATAGGAAATATTTTAATTTCACTCATTTCTGCATGACTAGATTACTGAGGATTTTGCTGTGCAGGATGTTTTATTTTCATCATGTTAGATCTGTTTTTTTCTTTTCTTCTCAAACAAGCACAGAGGAGGCAGATAAGATGCTGCTCCTCACCATTTGTCTGAGATGGGTGACTTAACCAAGCACAAACTTTGATTTTGGAGTTGACAGCCTTTTGGTCTAGCCTCCAAAATCTAGTAGGAGCACTACACGACTCTGTCTGCTGTCAGTGTGTGGTGAGAGTTGTTACGCTGACTCACTTTGAAGTGGTTCCCCTCAAAATAGTCCCATGTTTCAGTGACAACCCACCTGAACTGACTTTTCTCAGCTTTTTGGTCCTGTGCTTAAGCTTTACAGTATCTACTTCTTGGTTTGTAAAAATTGATTTCAATCGTTTTTAATCGGATTATTTTGGCTTGGACAAGTTTAAAAAAAAGAAGCTATATTTCAGTTTCTACTTTTAAGGAGATCATTATAATTTTAAAACCCTTATGTGTTTAACTGAAAAAAGGTTGATTTGGCACCTCCCGTCAAAGTAGTATGTGGTTGCAAAAAGACCAGGATTAGTCCTGTGTGAAAATATGCTGTCCTCTCATTCATTTGAATGGGAACAGTCTGTCAGCAGAGCCATGGTGCCAATACAGTCTGACAAAAAAGTTGAACGAGGTTCAACTTTAGCTGCAACATAACCTGATTATTTTGCCAAAAGATCAAAATGTTAACAATAACTTAACATTTTAATAACTTTCCAGAGTTGTGCAATCCTGTCTGTGAGTATTACGAAACCGCAATCCAGTGTTTTGGTGTCTAATAAGCTTTTAAATGCATAAACTGGCTTAACAATGGCAACTGGACTTCTTAGATAGTATTTCATAGTAGAAGCACAGACCCCAAATAATGCACCCCACTGTGTTTAAAACAATGGCCTGAATCCCCACTAACATCCTTAAATCCAACCTGGGAACAATGGGATGACTGGGCTGAAAATAAGACACACCCTCAAAGTAATTTTGAAGACGTTATAATCACACACATGTACTGTGAGAGCTTAATCTATGAATGTTTTATATAAGGATACAACTAAGAAACTATAATAATCACATGCCTAATAATAATTCATCTTAGTAAACCAGCAAAAAAACACTGCTCATGCATGAAAGCTGTACTTTGTGCTGTTGCTGTTTTAAAGCAAACACATATTTTCTCTTCTGGTTCAGTTTGTGTGGATGTAACAATAATGTTTGTGAGACAACCTAATATTTTAAAATGTTATTTCCTGGTGGAGAACTCACTGTTGTGATGTTGGTTGACTGACAGCAAGCAAAGAATAAGTTGTGTTAATATGACAACACTCAACAGAAACTTACATGTTTACTATGAGGGATTACCTAAATCTGAAGCTTGATTTTAATATTAAACAGCTGCAGATGGCATCCTCTGAAGGGAGGAAAATAAAACCTGAAACTTCCAACTTTGCTGAGTGTGTGCAGATATAATGAGAGGAAGAAAGAGAAGGAGAGAGAGAGAGAGAGAGAGAGAGAGAGAGAGAGGGGGGGGGGGTTGGGGGGGGGGGGAGAAACAAACTACAAGATCAGAACAAATAATGTAGAAAGAAAAACATTGTATATGTGAGACAGAGAGAGTTCTGGGTGTTCTCAGGGTGAGATTTTCACACTCTGCTGTTTGTGTTTAAAGCGACCGGCAGAAGAAGGAAAGGTTTCAATCAAGAAACACACACTCTGATGGAGAGGGCGAGTCATGCGAAGCCACATGTTTTAACTGTTAGTTAATGCTGTTTAGCTGTAATCTGAGGTGTGTTTCATTTCCTGAAGCTGTCACTCTTTCTCCGATGACCTCATTCTGAGTGTGTGTATGTGTGTGTGTATATGTGTGTGTGTGTGCGCTAAGGCCCCTCTGCGACCACGGGGCTTAAGTTGCCTCCGAGACCCCAGCACCATGTAATCCACACATACACACACATGTGCCTTGTAATGTAATGATCATGTGTGTGTGAGTGTGTGTGTGTGTGTAGTGCTATGTACATATATGTGTAGACTAAACACTGACCCTACATCGCTATTTTTACTGATTAGAGGTTGTTCATAATGAGACCTATTAACATCAGACCTTAAACATGCATGCAGAGTAGACACACATACAACCCAATGTCCCATGCATACCCCCAGATTCAGCCTATAGAAAGCAGAACGTACTCTTTGGCTGGTCAGATGCAGTGAGTGATACTTCTGATGTTCTTTTATTAGAAAGGTAAGTGACTTTGTTTTCATTTACTTTCAATTTCTGACTCTCTTTTATTTTGTTTCTTCCACCTGCGTACCTGAGACATAAGTAATGCAATATATTAGAGGCTCTTAGAAATGAATGCAAAAATGTACACTGCAAAAACGGATATTATCTCACGCTTACATGTTTTCTTTTATTTTTGTATGCTGGCAAAACAAATGGAACATTTTACATCTTCAACAACATCAGATATTTTATCTGATCTTCTCTAATTTCTGTTTTCTGGCTTTTGGAGGGGTACTCATGCACTCTAATATCAACCATAATGTGCTACAGTATTCCAAAGGAAAAGGATGCTGTGCCTCTATTGTGTTTCAGTCGCGTGTGTGTGTGTTTTTCCTTATGTTACACATCGACTAGCTGTTTTCAGCACAGCTGGAACAACAGTGTGTGTGTGTCTGTGTGTGTGTGTGTGAGAGAGAGAGAGAGAGAGTGATGTTGACTGGAAACATGAGAGCAGAAATAAAAGTGTGTGTGTGCTTGCGTGTGGAAGAATGTGTTTCTCATGTACTTGTCATGTCCATATACTGTACACTGACATATGTGTGTGTTTAAGTGGTCCTCTGTTTCACTTCTTATGTTTCTCTCCTTCACTTTTTCCCTCCCTCTGTTCCTCTCAGTGTTTCAGCCCATATGTTTTGTATTTCTGTGTCCATTTGTACACGTATAGCAGTATCCCATTGATAACAGGGCAAAAGTAAATGGGTTTTTATAATTTTTTTTGTCCATCATCTAATACAGCAGTGACAAATTGCAGGCTTAAGTGCCACTCACTTAATTTTTCTCAACCTGCCTTTTTGCACAACTTAGTGAACTCAAAATCCATAAAAAAAAGGACACAAAGACAGAAGCCTTCAGTGCAGAAAGTTGTTTTCAAAAGAATGATGAAACTCTGATTTTTTGTGTACCTGAACATGTAATCTGTGTCTGTGTCCAACAAAAAAAAATTCATCCCCAAAATGTAAAAGTCTTGGAGGTGGCATATAATGATGTGAAGGAATGCCGAGAGCAACAAATCTCATCTCATTGTGCTCCAGAGGTCTTGTGTAAAAATGTGTTTAAAAAAAAGAAGCTTGCAAGGCTTGGGACTGTTCACAAAAAGCCAAAATTTAATTATGAGAATAAGAGAAAACTAAGTCGAGGTGCTGCACACAACCCTTTAGTCATCCCTAAAACCAGTTTTGTCATCCCTAAAAATAACCTGCACCTTAAAACCATAAAACGAAGCCATAACCCCAAAATAATTGGTTAACATGTGGGGACAGAATTTTTTGTTCCCAGTTAGGGAATAAAAATGTCCCACAGTGTAACTGAGGTAACACATTTTTATCCCCCTGATGTGATTGCACGCACACACACACACATAAGTAGGTTTTTACCCGAACTCTTAAACTGGCTACATGTGTAACCCCATATCACTGAACTATAAATCTAACTTAACCCTCACCTCCAGCTAAGCCTCATTCAAACCTCAACCCAAAAAAACAAATCTTAACTCTCAATCTGCTCTTCGAAGAAGTAATGAGACCGTCCACAAAGTTCTCACCCAAAATCTTGTCTCAAGGGGAAAAAAACTCAAATTGGTCCTCACAAACATAGAAGTACAAGAACACACACACATTTACAGTAGCTTGTAAAACCAAATGATGCTTGCGTCATTTTTATTTTTACATCAGACATTAAGCAAATTCATTTGTTGCTTGGTTTTGAAATGATCCATGAACGACCATTAAAGCCGACATTGAACAAGCAGATATGGATGATAGAAAGAATAGAAATAATAGAAGATAAATGATACTTTTCTGTTTTGAATCATGTGCTTTACCAGGAAAAGGAGCTTCTCACTGGCAGTGTTTCTACATATTAACCCTCCAACTAGAAAATCAAACACTTGATCAAATCAAGACATTCTACTTTTGTCTACTTACAGCAGACTGGAACAACTCAAGTACTAGTTGATCTTTAATGCCTTGTGGCTGATCTGAGAAACTTGACTCTCTGTCTTTCTCTTTAACACACACACACAGAAACTAACACACACACACAGAAACTAACACACACACACACACACACACACACACACACACACACACACACACACACACACACACACACACACACACACACACACACACACACACACACACACACACACACACACACACACAAAGTGGGCAGTGGTCTAGAAAAACCCAAATGATGCTAACTATCCAGATCCTCTTAATGATGCTAATATCATTAATTCTATGGAAGATTAATGAGAACTATTTATAGCTCATTAATCCATATTGAGTAGGACTGCAGATTAATTTGTTAATCAGGCATCAAAAACAACCGCTGCCCCCGGCCACTGAAAGCCTTATCCCTCTGGGTGTGTGTGTGCCGGTGTGTACCAGAAATCCCCACCTCCCGCCCTTGTTTCTCCCTGTCTCACTTTATGTTTTGTTTTCTGTCTGCCTTCTCATCATGCCCAGCCGTGTCATCTCCTGTGGCCGATTAGCCTTCAGCCCAGAGACACTGGGCCTCAGCGCTGAAATCCGATCCTTCCGCCTCTGTTGTGAGCCGCTTTGCCTGAAATAGAGACTAGGTGAACTCGCCCTCAGGCTTTTTTAAAGCTACGTGAACGCCGCCTTTTGGCCTTGGTGCTTCTCCTCGCTCTGTTAGCTCCGTTTTATTTGTTGCTAACCTCTTTTTTCATCATCGCTCTGCTACACAATCAGGCAGTTTCCCGCTCAGGAGCAACAATAGCTGTCTGTCTAGTTTTATCCATTCAGCTGCTGGTGGTTAAAACAAATTCATTCAGTATAATGTGTGTATGCCAGTGTGTTGGGGTTTGACAGAATATACATGATTGCAATCTAAACAACGGGAGTGTAGAAAAACAAAGTTCTGTACTTTCAACCTGTGATGGATTGAATGGGGGCATTTTTGCAAAGCATGCAAAGCCTTCTCCATATATTGTCTTTTTAAAATTAGTTTGACATGTTTTCTGGTATCCACTCAGGTGATATAAGGTTATATAGGGTGATATAAGTGTGACTTCAAACTTACTTGAGAAAGAGTCCACATTATACGTTTTCTTTTTAGTCAAAGGAAGATCATTGTAGACGTTGTTGAAATTGAAAAAGTCTGTACGTCATTTGATGCACTACAGCAGTGGATTCACTTGTTAGAAAAGGATGATGTTATTAAGAAGGAAATACATTTTTGAGACCCTCTCACATCTTGTGAGTGCACGTCTTAATTTAAATCTACTTCGACGACATTAAAGTCTTAACAAGGTAAAAGTTAACTCAGCATCAGTAATGTTGTGGATAATTGGACTCTAGGAGTGAGAGAGTAGATAGAAATAATAGCATGCGTGCAGTGTAGCACTTTGGCTAAAATATGAGTCGACATTCCCCAGTAAGAATACGTTTTTGTCAAATATATTGTATATTACGATGTTGAACAGATTTTCTGAGAATGGTGGTAAGCTATGGGACTTCCAAATAACACTGGAATGTTAGCTTGTCAAAGGGCTGCAGCTAATTATTATTTTCTTGATTGATGAACTAATCGTTGAGTCTATAACATGTCCCACAGTCTTTTGATTGACTAATTGATTTATCGAATAGTTGCAGCTCGAGTTCCCCAAACACAAAATGTGTCAGACAAACAATGACAACATTAGGAAAAGGAGGAAAAGGGAAATTTTTCTCTTTCTTAGAATTGCTTTGATATTTGGTGAGGTAATCTTGCAGGTGTTTCATTTTACATTTTGTCTTACCAGATGTTTCAAACTGACAACAACAAATCTTAACTGATAAAATTCAGCATGGCATGTATATCAAGCAGGTTTCATACATGCTCACGTGTAAAATTACTCAGTGCTCTAGGCTCAGACAAAAATAAAAAGTGGATTGTCCTTTAACCCTGAAATCTCTCTCACTTATAGTTTTATGAATCCCCCGTCTATAGATGATGAAAAACAGGGAACAGGTCTTACGGATCGTGCAGCACTTTATTATAATCCCATTCCTTTAGCGGGGAGGGGGGGATTTCTTTGAGTGTGGACATTAGCACTGGCTTAACCCTATCACAATCAATTTTCTGTTGCTTTCAGGGAAATGCTGCTTATGCTACAATAAGAGGAGGGGTGGAGGAAGATGGATTGGGTGAGGGGGAGTTAGGCAGTCCAAATCCACAGAGAGAGAAAGAGAGAGATAGAAACAATCAAAGAGAAAGAGAGGGATTTCCCGTCCCTTTCCAGAGAATATGACTGGTGCTCCTAATAACAAGCTTAGACCCACCCCCTCCTCTACTCTCCCTTCTTTTGGTGGATATGAAGGCAGATCATCCCACTGCGCTTTAAACACACACACACACACACAGCTCAGATTAACACACAGGCACTCCAGATGCTGTTGTCGCCTGGGGTAAAGCCGATGTCAGACCCCCCACCGTCTCCTCTGTTTATGACTTTTACCTGAAGGCTTTTTCTGACCTTTTTCAGGATGGTGGTGACTGGAGACGGTGACACTCTGCACAGGTCTAGAATACATGCAAGGACATGAACATTAAAAAACAGCCTTTTAATTAATGAAACACTGCCTCAACCAACTAACCTGAGCACTTTCAGGTGCTATATCAATTCAGTTTATGACCATATAATGGGAAAGTATAAACAGGAAACCGGAATATTAACAAAAAAAGCTGTAAATGAGCAAAAAATGGGTACCAAGAGCTTCAGTCATTTAACTTGTCCACAATTCAACCCAGCTTTTTAAATATTCTCTTTATATATAATTTATTTGCATCAACTAACTCATTTTGTAAGAAATGTAATGCTGTCCAGATTACATTATCTATCAACAACAACATGTATAAACAGTCCTGCACATTATACAACCATCCACCTCAGTTGAATATGAGTCACAGTACATGAATTGAAGAAACATCACCAGACCGAAATCCAAGCAGTAATTACATTTCATGTAAAACAAACATGACAGGGTGAATAAGTGGTATATAGGCGTTTTTGTTTGGAAAGCATGAGGTTGCTGCATTTACATGTGGATGATAGGTGCATTAACCATTTCCTTTTAACAAGCTTAATGACCCGTGAAAATTACTTTCATCTTAACTGAAACCTTGATTCAGAAAAGGGCAAATTGAACAAGACAAAAGAAAATATTAAAGGATGCATATTATGCACATTTCCATGTCTGTATTTATATTCTGGGGCTCAACTGGAATATCTTTGCATGATTTACTGGCCCTTTATGCAGCCCCTCAGTTCAGCCTCTGTCTGAAACAGGCTCCAGGCTTTTAGCTCCTGTCTCTTTAAGGCTTCCCTCCTGATGAACCCACACTGCCCTGATTGGTTAACTCCTGGAAGATGCAACTCTGTGGCTCTGGAGGCTATTTAAACAATAGAATCCGATTTAGCGTCTTTTCTTTACTTGAAATGGAAACGTTTCAAACACATCCGTACGTGTGGGGGTGAACAATGCAAACAATCCGTCAATCTGATGTCATCACAATTATGAAGAAGAAGTAACATCACAAACAAAATGTTCAGAGCAGGCTGAAGCTCTGACTTTTGATCTGATATACTTTCACCTCAAGTTTTAGATCTTTGACCATTGCCCCTTTAAGAAGTTACCCGTATTATATATATATATATATATATAAGTATTTTATTTTCTACCATCTCCAGGTTTGTTCTTGCTTTTGGGGGAGTGAAACAGGACCGGTGGGGTGGATGAAAGGTGACCCTTGACCTGTGCCAGTCACTCGCTAAATGCCCTTTGGGACACACTCAGCCCACCCAATGTCAAAACAAGACCATAAAGGGAAAATAACAAATCATTTTAAGATCATTCCTTTAACATCAATGAAAATTATGTTAAAGGAAACAATGTAAACAAAGAATTTAAGAGAAAGCAGAGAATGACAGTGCTTTCACTTTAAACTCTTATGTTTTCCAATTACAAATGTATGCTATTTTGCCAGAATTTAACTAATTAATTTATAGAAAACATAAAAATACTTCATGAGATATTCAGTATAACACTGAAAACAAAACAAAAATAAAATAAAATAAATCATTCTCAATGTTTTAATGTGGAAAAATAAGTAATAATCAAATTGGATGAACTGAAAATGTACAGTATTAAATCCTTCATGTAAAAAACCTGCTTCCTTACATCACCAACACATTTCACATGAACTTTTGATCGTCGACTCAAGCAGGCAACAAGCACACATGAACACAACACAACCTTTCACTCCTCACACATGTCCATCTGGACACACCCTTCAGTCATGGATTGCATCACGCCTACTCAGCCAGTGTCGTGGCCAGAGAACATAGTTTTCATAACAGACATCTGCTGTTGATGATGGTTGTTGTGATGCTGTTTCTGACACACAGATGTTGTGAGGAGGAGGAATTATTATTCACTCTGACTGGAACTTTGTGGACTTCTTTCAAACTGTGTGCAACTGGGATCTTTTATTAGACAGTTTCTCTTTCAGAATGCAGTATTTCCACCAGATGCACCAAATAAACATTTCAGTATGCTGTAATTGTTCCAGACTCCACTCCACCACAGATGCCAATTTATTTTTTATACCATGTACATTTTTCAAGCTGTTTTTTTGCTATATTTGCAATTTATTTTGTATATCAAGTGTTGTCATGATGGCATACATGCAAAACCTCTGTAAAGTAGCAAGCATTGACTGCTGGGAGAGAGAGAAAGGGCGATAGAGGTGAGGATTTGTGTAAATGGGGAGAGAGAGAAAGAGGATTTGAAGCATGTAGAAGATAGGCTTGAAAGCAGTATCACTCGTCTTAGCTCTCAGGAAATCTGCTTTGGGAAAGAAATTCCTTGTAATGGAGTCTCAGTGATGACTATCAGGGGAGGGAAGAGAGAGGAGAAGAAGTCTTATAAAAATACACACTCTATGTGTGGGCTGCATCTGTTTTCATTAGCCATGATAACACTCATACTTTTGCAATAGATATGATCATCTCATACCAATGCAGCAGATCATAATTTAAATCATTTATTTGTATAGTACCTTTCATACAAAGATATAACCCAAAATGTTTAAGAAAACAAGAGAAAAAAACACAAACTGATCACAATACAATAAAACATTAGAAGTGATATGAGTAGAAGTTAACCCAAATTAAAGGTCTCATTAAAAAGACAGGTTTTTAATTTCCTTTTAAAGATTCAGAGGGAGGCTGTTGTAAGCATTTTAGGGCCATAAAAAACAGAAAGCAGCCTCACCAGATTTCTTGTAAGACACTTTAGTAACATCTAAAATAACGTTAGAGGAGGATCTGAGAGTTCTTGTTGGGACAATAAATGAAAAGCAGTCGCTGATATATGAAGGTGCTGGATTATGTAAGGCTTATGTAAGGTAGATAAGTAAAAGGACTTCTAACAGTGTCAAAAGTATACCTCAATTTATTATTAAAACCATTTGGTTGATCCTCACTAGAGCAAGCGATGGATGGAGGAAAGGTATTTATCTAAAAATGTAGACCTAGCATTTTTATCAAGGATTCACTTTACAACAACAGCCTCATGACACTGTTTTGATGCAGACATAGTTGCATTAAAAAAAACTACAACACAGAAATGATCAGAAACTGGAACACTGGTGACTTATTACGACACCCTTTTTAATGACCAAGTCTAATGTATTCCTGTGGATGTGGGTGGTCTATTTTTACATGTTGCACAACACAAAAAAGAGGCCAGAGAATCTAAAATCTCCATAGCCTTTGAATCTGCAGTGTCATTGACATGAAAGTTAAAATCGCCAAGGAAAATAATCCTATCATAACGGGTAAGAACGATCAACATGAAATCAGGAAACTCAGATAAAAAAAGTTTGTGTTGTGCTTCGGGGGGTCGATACATAATCACAGTCAAGTATAGACTGCTATGCTTTAATAACCAAAGCTAAATATTTAAAGCTTAAAAAGTCTCCAAAACAACACTTGGAACAAGTGAAGTTAATAGAGAAGATACTGGAAACTCCTCCTTCTCTTTTATCTTGTATACATGAGTACAGGAGACTATAATTTAGAGTAGATGATTGTAATATTATGGCAGATGCAGTTAAGGAAAGCAAACATTTGTTAAAAATAAAAACTAAGACCATGTTGAGAGATAAAATCATGAATATAAAAACTTATACTAGGGTGGGATCACACACTCAGAAGTACAAGCTTTTTCAGTTTGATAAGACAGTTTTCACAAGTGACTTTATCTGGGTGTGCCAGCCAGGAAACAATGCAAATGAGTCAGAACACAACATCTGGGCTCTGCAGCTGGCACACCTACTTGAATACAGCTGTGAATAATGTTATTAAAGTGGTAACACCTGTTTGACAAGTCCGTACGTCTGCTGTGAGGAAGCTCTATCGGTACATATTAATGTGTTTTTAACATGTTTGACAGTGGAAATAATTATAAAGAATAATAGATCATCCAATATGAAACACACCTAATTCATGGAGTGTGAAATAGTGATGAGAACAATAAGACTCTACTACAAGAGTCTGCAGCCATGCCAGCCTGCTCTGTGCAGCTGTACTTTGAGCAAATGCTAATGTCAGCATGCTAATAGCAGATATAATGTTTACCATGTTCACCATCTTAATTAGTATGTTAAAGGATAGGTTCACAATTTTTCAAGTTTGTATTCAAATGATATTTAAGTGCCCAAATGAACATTAAAGCAGGTTTTGTTGGCTGTAATCTTTCCTCCTGTTAACTAGCCATTAAAAGATGCTAATGTGCTTTCAGTGTCAAATGATGGGGGATGAAATTTAAAGTCCTTGTTCTGTTGGGAAAAAAAATCAAATGCTTGAAGCTATACAATGAAGCGTCGGTAATATGAATTATTAGAGTTACAGCCTTTTTTGTACAAAACTCACTCTTTTTGTTACTACCATTGACTGCATCTCATCAAGGAAACACTAAGAGGAAATTCTCTACTAAAATGACTGTAGTTTTGGAAGATAGGCACTTGATTTGACTCACTCAGACTGCTGAATCCTCATAAGAGCTACAGATCAGGTACATTTTTGCATTAAAAACATGTTACAAACAGAAGCGTGTGGTGGTGTTTCAGTCAGGGCATAGACCTATGTCCTACAATACATATACATTGCGAATCCAATGTAAGGCCACTTTTATGCAAGAGTACTTAATCAACACCAACATGACAGCTGATCAACATCCGCAACGCATCAAGACACCACTGTGCAGCATCGCCATCAGATCATCTTCCCTTAGGTCACCGCCCACTTTACAATGCACATACCATGTGACACAACATCAAAAACAGCACATACTGCCCGACTGCTCTTAGAGGAAACTTCTAAATCACTTCAAAAATAAAATCAATTTCTATAACAGACACAAACATGCTCCAAAAACGGTTCTAAATTTACTTCACAAAGAGAAGCGAGAGAGATATTAGCCCAACAGCAGCACCAATCTGGTCCAGAGAAAGTAAAAAAAAAAAAAACTAGCACTCACTTGACTTGTAGATGAAATCCATCCTGCGATCCTTCATGATGAAAAAGGCACCCGAAGCAGGTCCGCAATCATATCTTTATCTACCGATCTTGCTGTTAAATCAACCGCCATCACCTTTCCAGAATAACAGACAGTGCGTCATCACGCACCTGCCCATGGGCCAATCAGCAGAGCACATTTGAATGACGACGCCCAGACCAGCACTAGAAACGCTGTTTGACATAGGGCGTTCTGTCAATAACACATCAACATTTGATTGGCTGATGATACGGTCACTCAACGTTACGCACCCAATAGCAGCGTCCAGCTCGATCAGAGGCTAGCAATGCAACTACTGCTGGCCCCAGCAGAGAAAAGGAGCTGTGATGCGTTTATAGGACATAGGAGATTTGAGCTCCACAAAATATAACCATTCGTTTTCCGGATAAAGTTGCATACTGAACAAGTAATTGACTCCAGAT